>NC_133129.1:19571278-19796711 GCF_048418815.1 Hemitrygon akajei | reverse complement strand
CACCTCATTGCCTACTTGCACAGAGTTTCTCTGTAATTCTCCCGCTGTATTCCACATTCTGTTCAGGATTTCATTTTGCACAACCTCGATATACTGATGTTTGGAATGATGTGCAGAGATGAGACCGTTTCACTCTATCTCAGCGCATGTGACAATCAACCAATTGCCAGGTAGGAAAAATAAATTGTTTCACTTGTCATGGAGACCACGATCGCCTACGTCACATGACAGGGCATAAAATGATGGTGATGGTGAACTTGTGATTGGACTCTTGGTGACGGATATATATGGATATCATGATCCCCTTATTCCTCTTCCTCACCCAAACTCCTACCTTCCAATTCACAGGACCCCTTCTCCCCTCCTTTCTACCCCAATATAAACCTCACGTCCATCAAAAATAGTAGCATCCATCATCAGGGACCACCACCACCCAGGCCATGCTCTCTTCTTGCTGCTTCTATCAGGTAGAACATACAGGAGCCTCAGGACTCACATCACCAGGCCCAAAAAATATTTATTACCCCCCAACCATCAGGCTCTTGAACCAGAGGTGATAACTTCACTCACCCCATCATTGAGATGTTCTCACAACCTACAGACTCACTTTCAAGGACTCTTCATCTCAGGTTCTCAATATAAGCAATATTTATTGCTTATTTATTTATTATCATCATTTCTTTCTTCTTGTATTTCCACAGTTTGTTATCGTTTGCACACTGGTTGAATGCCCAGATTGGTGTGGTCTTACATTGATTCTGTTATGGTTATTGGATTTATTGAGTACACTCACAAGAAAATGAATCTCTGAGTTTTATATGGTGACATATATGGACTCTGATAATAAACTTACTCTGAACTTTGACCACCTAACCACGTTAAACCTTACGTGACAGTTACTTGCTTTGTAAGCTTACAAATCTTCTCCTGTGAACTGCAGGAAATGTTTTCACCAAACCCCTACAATTCAGATTAGATTAAAGATTATCTTTATTTACCACATGTACATCAAAACACCCAGTGAAATGCATCATTTGTATTAACGACCAAAACAGTCTGAGGATGTGCTGTGAGCAATCCCAACATAACAAGTCCACAACTTACTAATCCTGTCCCATACGTCTTTGGCCTGTGGGAAGAAACCACAGCAACCCCATGCACTTTCAAGGAGAACATACAAACCCCTTACAAACAGGGGTGGGAATTGAACCCGGGCCGCTGGAGCTGTAATAGCAGTATGCTAACCACTAATCCACCCTGCCACCCTGCGAGACTCTAAAATCATTCACAAATAATCCTAGAAATTTACAGCATGGAATTAGCCCAACTCGCCTGATCCGACCACAAAACTCACCTTTGCTCATCCATTTTGCCCATCCTGAGCGGCACGGTAGTGCAGTGGTTAACACAACCCTTCGCGGTACCAGTGACCCGGGTCCAATTCCCACCACCGTCTGTAAGGAATTTGTATGTTCTCCCTATGACTATGTGGATTTCCTCCAGGTGCTCCAGTTTACTCTCATATTCCAAAGACGTGTGGGTTAGGGTTAGTAAGTTTTGGGCATGCTACGCTTCCAAACTAACCCCACACATCCCCCTGATGCAAATGAGACATTTCCCCGTATGTTTCAAATGTTTCTATGTACATATGACAAATAAAGCTAATCTTTTTTCTCTCTCAGTTCTTTCTATTATAGGAAATATCATTGATTGACTTTGGAAAATCTAGATATATTACATCTATCATACCATCATTGTCCATCCTCTCTGTCACCTCCTCAAAAAGCTAACAAACTTGGCCAAGTAAGGTTTTGCTTTCTGAAAATGAGGGGCCATGGAGGGTCCGAAGGGGGTGGGTGTGACCGAGAGGGGACTTACCTCTTGAGTACATTTGGATGGTCGTAGATGAGGTAACTGCGGCCAATGAACTGTGGGATTTCGATGGCTTCTGTTACAGCTGAAAAGCACAGGGAGAATTCAGTCAATCTGTTCCCAGTTTACGCAGATCATAAGGGAGCCATGGGAGGGGATGTCAGCTATGTTTTTTTTAAACAGAGACTGGAAGTGCATGGAGCACTCTGCCGGGGGTGGAGGTGGAGTCAGATACAGTAGGCATATTTAAGAAGCTCTTAGATTGGCACATGGGTGATAGAAAAACAGAGGGTTACGCAGGAGGGAAGGGTTAGATTGATCTTAGAGTAGGTTAAAAGATCGGCACAACACTGTGGGCTGAAGGGCCTGTACTGTGCCTGTTCTGTGTATCAGCCAGGCCTCACTTCCGGCCCTTTGAAGGTGTCCTCAATGCTGGGGGGGGGGGGGGGGAGAGGGGTTAGTACCCATGACAGAGCTGACTGAGTTTACAACTTTCTGCAGCTTTTCCCGATCCTGAGCAGTGGCCCCTCCACACCAGACGGTGATACATCCAGTCAGAGTGCTCTCCACAGTACATCGGTAAAAATTTACAAGAGGGCTTGGTGACTAATGGGCGACGTTCGTCATGAAGGACACCCACCACCCTCTTCTCATTGCTACAATCAGGGAGGGGGTACAGGAGCCTGAGGATACACGCTTGGCATTTTGCGAACAGCTTCTTCCCTCTGCGCCATCAGATTTCTGAACAGACGATGAATTCATGAGCTCTAACACTATTTTGTCTCTCTTTTAGCACTACTAATTTATATATTTTAACTCAGAGTAATTTTTTATGTATTGCACTGTAGCGCGGACGCAAAACAACACATTTCCTCAAACAACGATTTCCTCGTGTTTGCGTTTCACGACATACTGCATTTCGGTGATAATCACCTGATGCGGATTCTGACTTTGACCAGCTGAGGTTGACCCTGGGTTACTGAGACTAAGAGCTGGTAACCAATAAGGACACCGTCAAGTACTGATGGTCTAAGGCAGGGGTCCCCAACCTGGCGTGCACAGACCCCTTGCTTCTTGGCAAGGTTGGGAATCCCTGGTCTAAGGCGAGGCTTAGCTACGAAACACTACCAATTCCTACATGGACACACTGGGATCTACTTACTGTTCAGGCAGTAATTCCCACATTCTGCAGGCCCCACGGTGCGGAGGGAGAGAGAACAAGACAGAAGTTAGCGGGCAAGCAATTACAACACCCACAGTGTACTCTGGAGGAGGGAAGGGAGGGGAGAGCACTGGAGGGACAAGGTGGGTTGTGGGAAGCCTTTCAACCAGAGGCACCATAACACCCTCAAGATTTTCCCGAAAAATGTTACAAGCAACAGGGCTTCCTGTGGTGGGGTTAGCGCTGGACCCCTCCAACGCGGCTGGTCACGTTGCCCACAGTCCAAGCCAACCTCTGTAAACAGGGACCCAACTCCAAAGGAGAGATCTTCATGGAGACAGAGAAGCAGTCTGATGCACACTGATCTTCATCTGTCAGGGCACGGACTGTAAAAACTGGGAAGATACGTTGCAGTTGTACAAGACACTGGTGAGGGGTGTCTGGGGTTTGCTCACCTTGCTATAGGAAAGAAGACGTAAATTGGAAAGAGTACACTATTGATGACACCTACACAGAGCACTGTCACAGGACAGTGGCCATCATCGAGGACCTCCATCACCCAGGCCATGCACAATTCTCAGGAAGCAGGTACAGGAGCCTCAGGACTCTCACCACCAGGTTCAGAAACTGTTATTACCCCTCAATCATCAGGGTCTTGAACCAAAGTAGATAACTTCACTCAACCTCATTTGCCCCATCACTGAACTGTTCCCACAACCTATGGACTCACTTTCAAGAACTCCATCTCATGATCTCGATATTTATTGCTTATTTATTATTATTATCTAGGTGTATCATTTTATTTGTGTAGCTTGTTGTCTTTTGCACATTGGTTGTTCGTCTGTCTTTGGTGTGTGAGTTTTTCATCGATTCTATTGTGTTTCTTTGTACTTACTGTGAATGCCGGCAAGAAAGTGAAGGAGAGAGTTGTAAATGGTGACATATATGCACTTTGATAATAAACTAACTTGGATCTTTTGAACTTGTTTGAAGATTTATGAGGACGTTGCCAGGGCTCAGGGCCTGAGTTACGGAGGGAGGTTGAGCAAACTGGGGCTTTATTACTCGGAACGTAGGAGACTGAGCAGAGACCTCACGGAGGCATTTCCAATCGTGAGGGGCTAACTCAGGGTCAATGTGCGCAGGGGTGAAATAGTCAAGGACAGGTGAGAGGAAAGAGGAGAGAGACCTGAGGGGGGCACCTTTGTCACCAGAGGGCGGTCAGTGTATGGAACGAGCTGGTTAACGCCGGTACAATGACCATATTCAGACTGGTATGTGGATAGGAAAGGTTCAGAGGGATATAGGGCAAACACGGGCAAATGGGACTGGGTTAGATGGTCAGTATGGACAAGTCAGGCCGGAAGGCCTGCTTCTGTGCAGAATGGTACCACTGGTGAAGCGGTTAGCACAACGCTGTTACAGCTCGGGGCGTCAGTGCTCAGAGCCAGGTGTTTATACGATATTCCCATGAGCGTGTGGGTTTCCTCTGGGTCCAAAGGTCTACCACTTAATAAGTTAATTGGTCATTGTATTTTGTCCTGTGACTAGGCTATGGTTGCTGGGTGGTGCAGTTCATTGGGTCGATAGGGCCTGTTCCACGTGTCTCTCTAAACAAAATAATATTGACACTGAACAGACAAGGGGGCATTTGACCACAGACTTATTGTGTTAAATATCTTCTGACGTGGAACAAACTGTAAACTTTTTATTTTTGCCTCAGTCCTGGGCACCTCTGGCAATGCCAGTGTTTAATGCTCACTGTTAACTGCCCCTGTGGTAGGGCACGGTGACACCCCCTCAATGCTGGCATCGTGCTCACAGTTCGGAGTAAATTTATTATCAACACCGCTACAGTCAGGCCAGGGCGGAGGTGAGACGTTACATCATACTGGGGGGCTCAGAGCGGGTGGACGCCACGGGACCCCCATACCTTTGTGACACCTCGACCCCTCGAAGCCCAGAGGACAGTCGCACTCGAAGGCGTCGTGTCGTGGTCTGCAGGAGCCTCCGTTGACGCAGGGGCTGGACACACAGGGGTGGGCAGCGTTTTCCACGTTCACTCCCATCCGGAAGTCCTGGTCCAGCCGAAAGCTCTGGTCGTTCAGGATCAGCTGCAGAGGAGGGAGGGGCACGAGGGGTCACTCAGGTGGGGGAAGGGAAACCACATCTGAGCATTCAGTCACACACTGAGAGCTCTTACACTCACCTGTATACATAATACACAGACGCACACACACCATGCTAACACACACGTAACATGTTAACACACACACACCATGCTAACACACACATGTAACATGTTAACAAACACACCATGCTAACACACACATGTAACATGCTAACACACACCATGCTAACACACACATGTAACATGTTAACACACATGCACCATGCTAACACACACATGTAACATGTTAACACACACACACACCATGCTAACACACACATGTAACATGTTAACACACATGCACCATGCTAACACACACATGTAAGATGTTAACACACAAACACACCATGCTAACACACACACACACGCACCATGCTAACACACACACATTCCCATTGGCACTCTGAGCCGTGGTGACAGGCAGCCTTACGTTCTGAATGCTCCCGGAGAGGGGTTCCAGGACCCCAGAGTTCTTCCTCACGTGCTCGTAGTCAGGGACCCCTCCGAGAAATATGTCCGTGCTGCACCGGATCTGGGTGAAGGCTCCCTGTGGGTGGGGGTTGGTGAAATGAAGGTCCAGTCACTGGGTGCTCTCCGGGAAGCGATCACCACTCACTGACTCAGTGTCCAGCTCCCAGTGCCTACGTCAGACCCCAGGGCAATCCCCACCCCTCCATGCCCAGAGCCCGTCCTCTCACTGCCCCACCCTGGCTGTCCCCACTCGATGACTCAATGACTCCCGATCACCAGCAGAGGAGGAAATTGCATTTCCAAAACTGCCTTTCATGTCCGTGACAGAACTGGCTGAGAGTACAGCCCTCGGCAGCCCCCTTCAACCCCGTGCATTGCAGCCTCCGTACGAAACAGTAACGTAACCAGCCAGAACACTGACTGAACATCGACAGAAATGTGCATTGCTGACATACAAAATCCCCTCCAACTCCAAATAAAGGACAGCTGTTGATAAGCCTTCAATGTTTTGGGCCCAGGGTATACCTCTGAGATGTTGTCCACAGACACAGCAGCAGATTAGGCTATTTGTCTGACCAAGTCTGCTCCACCATTTCCCACTTCCCCTCTCAATTCCATTCTCCTGCTTTCTTCCCAAAACCTTTGATGCCCTTACTAATCAACCTTCACCTAAAATACACCCAATGACTTGGCCTCCACAGAAAATGAATTCCAGAGACTCACTGCCCGCTGGCTAAAGACATTCCTCATCTGTTGCAAATGGACGCCCCTCTATTCTGAGACCGTGCCTTCTGGTCCTAGACTCTCCCACTCTAGTCCATGAGACCATAGAGATAGGAGCAGAATTAGGCCATTTGGCCCATCGAGTCTGCTCCGCCATTCAATCATGGCTGATCCTTTTTTTTTCTCCTCCTCAACCCCAGTTCCCGGCCTTCTCCCTGTAACCTTTGCTGCCATGTCCAATCAAGAACCTATCATCTCTGCCTTAAATACCTGACCTGGCCTCCACAGCTGCATGTGGCAACAAATTTCACAAATTCACCACCCTTTGGCTAAAGAAGTTTCTCCACATCTCTGTTTTAAATGGATGCTCCTCTATTCTGAGGCTGTGTCCTCTTGTCCTAGACTCCCCACCATGGGAACATTCTTTCCATATCTACTCTGTCTAGGCCTTTCAACATTCGAAAGGTTTCAGTGAGATCCTCCCTCATCTAAACTCCAGCGAGTACAGGCACAGAGTTATCAAACTTTCCTCATACATTAACCCCTTCATTCCCAGGGTCGTTGTCGTGAACCTCCTCTGGACACTCTCCAACGACAGCACGCCCTTTCCTACACATGAGGCTTCAGTGAGGCGAGGACTGGTAGGTGTCCTCCTGACAGCCCCTTTCTTAAACCACAGTTAATCACTAGAGATATCCACAGCCCCACCCTCAGGGCTACCAGCAGCTCCCCCTCGCATTTGAGCAGCGGTAGGACCCACCTGGGCCGTGCCCTCCACTGGGCGCTGATCGTCCACCTGTAGGATGCCACTCCGGGCCGTGCGTGATACCCTCACCTCATGCCACTTGTTCAGCTCCACGGGCTGTTCACTCCTGCGGGCAGCGAGGGGACAGGTTCAGATGCCATCACCCACTTGGGGTGGAAATAAGTAGGGGAAAGGAGAGACCAGGGAGTGTGAGGGATGAGGTTAGATCTGAGTGTGTGGGAGGTGTAAATGGAAGGGAAAGCAGGACTGAGGGTGAGTGGCTGGATTTGGCGGGGCTAAGTTAGAACGAGGTGTGACCACCTACCTGATGACAGCAGGTCCTGAGCCGCAGTCAAAGCGGAACTCCACATGGCCCTGAGCCAGCGTGAGGGCAACAAAGTCCTTGCTGGCCTCGTCGTGGCTGTAGAGGACCAGGCCGCTGTCTGCCTGGGGCCGCAGCGACAGCTGGAACTCCGTGAAGGAGAGGTAGTGCTGAGGCGGCAGGGGCCAGGCCAGCACCCCATATGACATCAGCGAGGCATTGAAGTGCGGGACCACCAGCTGAAAGGCTGGACGGGGAGGGAGAGAGAGAGAGAGAGAGAGAGGGGAAAGAGAGAGGAGACAGAGAGAGAGAGGGAGAGGGGGAGGGAGGGAGAGAGAGAGAGGAGAGGGAGAGAGAGAGAGGGAGAGGGGGAGAGAGGGAGAGAGGGAGAGGGGAGGAGAAGAGAGAGAGAGAGGAGAGAGAGAGAGAGGGAGAGGGGGAGGGAGGGAGAGAGACAGGGATGGGGAGAGAGAGAGAGGAGAGAGAGAGAAGGAGAGGAGACGGTGAGAGAAAAAGTGAGGGAGACAGAAAGAGAGGGAGGGGGGAGGGAGAGGAGCAGGGGAGGGGAGGGAGAGGGAGAGGGAGGGGAGAGAAAGAGGTGCTTATCACAACTATCAAAACCACATATCCACCAACCCCATTACCAGACAAACCTCAACTGCACTAATTCCATTATCAACCAATAGAACCCCACCTTCACCAACCCCATTACCAACCATCAGAACCCCATATACTCCAACCCAATACCAGAAAAACCCCATCTCCAACCCCATTACCAACCAACAGAACCCCATTTCAACCAAACTCATTATCAATCAATGGAACTCCATCTCCACCAACCCATTACCAACCATCAGAACCCCATCTCCACCAAACTCTATCAATCATAACCCCATCTCCACCCACACCATTGCCAACCATCAGAACCTCATCTCCACTAACACCATTACCAACCATCAGAACCCCATCTCCACCAACACCATTACCAACCATCAGAACCCCATCTCCACCAACACCATTACCAACCATCAGAACCCCATCTCCACCAAACTCATTATCAACCATAACCCCATCTCCACCAACACCATTACCAACCATCAGAACCCCATCTCCACCAACACCATTACCAACCATCAGAACCCCATCTCCACCAACACCATTACCAACCATCAGAACCCCATCTCCACCAACACCATTACCAACCATCTCTACTTTGGTGATTCAAAGGCTTGTCCAGATAACTTCCTAAATAGTAGGAATGCTTGGAATAGTAGGGGGAGGGGAAGAGAGGAGTAGGGAGAAGAGAGAGGGGGAAATATAGGGGAGAGGTGAAAGAGCATTGAGGAGGAGGAGATGAGAGGTGAAGGGGGTGAAGTGAGGGAAGTGGGGGAGTGAGATGGGTGGAGAGGGAGGATGGCATGGGGATAGGGTTAGGGGAGTGGGTTTAGTGGATGTAGAGAGAGGGGAAGTGGGAGAGAGAGGGAGGATGGGAGGGAGGGGAGGCAGGAAGAAGAGGAAGGGGTAGGGTTGGAACATACCCTCCTCGCAGTGCCGACCTCGGAAGCCCAGTGGACACAGACAAAGGTAGGAGTCAGCTCTGTGGGGGACACAGGAGCCCCTGTGAGCACAGAAGATCCCACGACAGAGGCCGGTGCTGCATTCCCCTGAGAGAGAGAGAGAGAGAGGAGAGAGGGGAATGAAATTACTGTGTGCAGGTGTCGGGAGGGGGCAAGAGAGGGAGGCAAGAAGGGCCGGAGTCAACATCCCACAGAGAGATTTCACGAGCAGATGCAGGGCTCCCCATGGACAAACGTGGGGTGAGTGCAAATGTCTTTGGCTTCCCACAGTCCCTGCATTTCCCCTGAATGGGCAGTGTTAACTTTACAACAGTTCCCTAAGGTTGTCACAGCCGGGGTGTAGGGGGGGAAGGTGGTAATAAAGGGGACAAGCTCCCACCACTCACTAAATGCTCCCAATGGCGTGCACTTCAAGTATCTCTGACAACCCAGTCCACGTGTGGCTTAGCTGCTGAACCCGGTGGGCAGAACCATTCCTACTGACAGCAGAAGGGGTAAAGGTGGGTAACTGGCACCTTAAAACCAGTCACTTTGGGGAGATGGGGCTCATCAGCCGAGGTTGGCAGCTCATCTAGGAGAAGGAAAACTCTGATCACAAACCTCCGCAGATCTGCTGTCTTGTGGCTCTACCCCACGGGGAAGGTTTCAGGATCCGAGGGAAACACCATAGTTCGAGTCCCTAAGCCAGTCCTACAATGAGTTCAACACTGACTGGCAACTCCTGCGACGCTGCTGGTACCAAACTGTATCGGTCTCTGCCATTCCTGTGGATCCATCATCTGCATGGAGAGGGCAGATGATGACAGCACGGGCAACAGCTTGTTCTCTAGAGCGTACTGCCCAGGCTCGCGTATCACGCAGACAGCTGGGATGTAACGTATACATCAGACCCCATTCAACAGAGGGCCATGAACGTTAGGAGCTGAGGATCTGTGGGGGAGCGGAGTTCACAGTCACAGCGCGGAGCCAGGCTCATCGGCACGGCAGCACAGCGGTCAGCATAATGCTTCACAGCGCAGGCGACCGGGGCCCAATTCCCGCCACCGCCTGTAAGGAGACTGTTCATTTTCCCTGTGAACCTACTGGGGTTCGTCTGGGAGCCGTGGTTTCCTCCCACGGTCCGAAGGCACGCGGTTAGGGTGAGTAAGCTGCAGACACGCCATGGCGGCACGTCTTCGGTCTGTAACAACACACTTCACTGTCTGCGATGTTTGGACGCACAAGTGACAAAGCCAATCTAATATATCTCCCTTTGCCTCTCTCCGTCTCCCTCCACTCCGTCTCTCTCCACTCCGTCTCTCTGTCTCCCTCCACTGTGTGTGTGTGTGTCTCTCTCTCTGTCTCCTATTGTAATTTAATTTGATATGCCTGTGTTGTACTGCTGTCACTAAAACAGCAGATTTCACACTAACATCAGTGTCAGTAACATTAATTCTGTTCTCATACCAGCCTCTACCACTTCATCTGGCAGCTCGTCCCACAACCCACCACCCTATGGGTGAAAAGCTGCCCTCAGCGAGTATAGATAAAGGTGAGAGGCTTTGTTGTTCACTAGAGGGTGGTCAGCATATAGAAGAAGTCAGTATATAGGGTGGTCATTATATAGGGTGATCAGTAAATAGAAGAGGTCAGTATATAGGGAGGTCATTATATAAGGTGATCAGTATATAGGGAGGTCATTATATAGGGTGGTCAGTATATAGAAGAGGTCAGTATATAAGGTGGTCAGTATATAGGGTGGTCATTATATAGGGTGATCAGTATATAGAAGAGGTCAGTATATAGGGAGGTCATTATATAGGGTGATCAGTATATAGGGAGGTCATTATATAGGGTGATCAGTATATTGAAGAGGTCAGTATATAGGGAGGTCATTATACAGGGTGATCAGTGTATAGAAGAGGTCAGTATATAGGGAGGTCATTATATAGGGTGATCAGTATATAGGAGGTCAGTATATAGGGAGGTCATTATATAGGGTGATCAGTATATAGAAGAGGTCAGTATATAGGGAGGTCATTATATAGGGTGATCAGTATATAGAAGAGGTTAGTATATAGGGTGGTCAGTATATAGAAGAGGTCAGTATATAGAAGAGGTCAGTATATAGGGTGATCAGTATATAGAAGTGGTCAGTATATAGGGAGGTCATTATATAGGGTGATCAGTATATAGAAGAGGTCAGTATAAAGGGTGGTCATTATATAGGGTAGTCAGTATATAGAAGAGATCAGTATATAGGGTGGTCAGTATATATGGTGGTCAGTGTATAGAAGAGGTCAGTACATAGGAGAGGTGTGTGGCTGAAGAAGGAACAGTATATAAGCAACTTGCACAGTTACATAGATAGGAAAGACATCCTTTGGAGGGATTGTCCTGTGATTAGGCCAGTTCAATATGTGTGTTGCTGGGGAGTGTGGCTTGTGGGCCAGAATGGCCTGTTCTGCACTTTATCTCTAAACATCAGTGGGATTTCTGTCCGCCCGGACCATTGGGCCAGACGGCTGCTTCTGTGCGTAGCTGTGGGTGGTGTGGTGTTCTCACTGTCCTGCGAGGGCTGGAGGGTGAGCACCTCCGAGACTGACAAGGGGACCCTTACCAACGTCAGCCCCACTCAGGGCGAGACCTTGGGGCCAGGGTCTCAGGCTGACCCTCTGACCATTGACCACCAGCGACTGGACGCAGCCACGGAATCCCTGATTGGCTCCTGCCACCTGGGCCAGCCAATGGGCTCGCGGGGCTCCACCCAGGTACAGTGGAGTGCGGAGGGTGATCCTAGAGTAGCCGCCCTGTGGGGAACAGCAAGATCCCAGTCAATGGAGGGGGAGGGGCTCCTCTCTTAGCGTCAAATCCAAACCCTTCGTCCTACACGCCCAGTGCCATGCTGAAAAACTCTTCCCTCAGAACCCCAATGCCACAGCCAAATCCTTCCCCTGATATCCTCAGCACCTCAAACCCTTCCCCAATACCTTTAGTGTCACACCCAAACCCTTCCCCCAGAGCCCCAATGCCACACCCAAACCCTTCTCCCAATATCCCCAGAGCCACAGTCAAACCCTTCTGTCAAAACCCCAAATGAAACACCTAAGTCCTTCCCCATTACCCTTAGCACCACACCTAAACCCTTCCCCAATACCCTTAGCACCACACCTAAACCCTTACCCAATACCCTTAGCACCACACACAAACCCTTCCCCAATACCCTTAGCACCACACCTAAACCCTTCCCCAATACCCTTAGCACCACACCTAAACCCTTCCCCAATACCCTTAGCACCACACACAAACCCTTCCCCAATACCCTTAGCACCACACACATACCCTTCCCCAATACCCTTAGCACCACACACATACCCTTCCCCAATACCCTTAGCACCACACCTAAACCCTTACCCAATACCCTTAGCGCCACACACAAACCCTTTCCTCAGAACTCCCAATGTCACTTCCAATCCCTTCCCCTGATACCTTTAGTACCACGCCCAAACCCCTCCAATACTGCCCCATGCCACAGCTAAACTCTTCCCCCAACATTCCCACTGCCACACCCAAACCATTCCCCACAGAACTCCCATTGCCACACCCAAACCATTCCCCACAAAACTCCCATTGCCACACCCAAACCATTCCCCACAAAACTCCCATTGCCACACCCAAACCATTCCCCACAAAACTCCCATTGCCACACCCAAACCATTCCCCACAAAACTCCCATTGCCACACCCAAACCATTCCCCACAGAACTCCCATTGCCACACCCAAACCATTCCCCACAAAACTCCCATTGCCCCACCCAAACCATTCCCCACAGAACTCCCATTGCCACACCCAAACCATTCCCCACAGAACTTGAGCCCAGCACTACACACAAACCCCTCACCCCCAGCCCAACACTACGGTTCTTCCTGGGGTCCAGTCCCACCCTCGTTACAGATTGAGCCCGTGGACAGGGTGCCCTTTCCTGTGGTACTGGAGGACTTCACCATCTCTCACCCCACATATCGTCCCAGTCCTCTCCCTCCCCTCCTCTCCCACTCCTGTACCTTGGAACTGCCGGAGACGGGCGTGTCGTTGTCGAGCCGGAGCCAGCCGTCGATGCCATCGCGGGACAGGATGACCTTGTGCCAGTGTTGGGGCTGTACTTCGCTCTCGGTCTCCAGCACCGCTGCCCCTGTGCCGCAGTTAAACCTGCAGATGGACGGTCACTCGCATTGTCCCCGTGCCAGGTCTGGACTCACGCACCCCACCCCCTTCAACCCACATCCGTCCAGGTAAGGGCACGGGAAGATCTCAGCACCGGACGAGCAAGCGGGCGATGAGGTGGAGCTTCTCCGCGTTTCAGCACAGCTGCTAGAACGTCCCGCCCAGGACCGGACCAGACCAGACTTCGGTCACGGAGGTTGTGCTGGGAGCTAAAGGACTCTGTCATTCCACACCCTTCGTTGTTACACACACACACACACACTCACACTCACTCACAAACACATTCTCACACACACACACACACTCACACACACACACTTACTCACAAACACATTCTCACACACACACTCACACACACTTACTCACAAACACGCTCACACACACTCACTCACACACACACTCACACTCACTCACAAACACACTCACACACACACACTCACACGCACTTACTCACACACACACTCTCACTCACACACACACTCATACACACACACACACACACACACACACACACACACACACACACACCCCCCCCCCCCCCCCCCCCCCCCAGTCGGATCATCTAAACCCAGGGGAGCTGTGTAATAAAGATAGCAGTGGGGTATAAACCCAGGGGAGCTGTGTAATAAAGATAGCAGTGGGGTATAAACCCAGGTAGTGGGGTGCTACAGGGGTGTGTAAGTGCCAGAACGTTGTGTGCGTACAGAGTGCGAACAAGCCTTTGTAAACCTGCAATGCTGACGAAGTGAAAGAGCATAAGATATAGGAGCAGAAGTAGGCCATTTGGCCCAAACAAGGTATTGAACAAACCCAGGATGGTTGTGGAGATACAGAAGGGGGTGAGGGGCCATGGGGACCAAGGGGATAAACACCATTCTTGACAGGGATGGGAACACTTTAATTTAATTGACGTTAGTGATTGTATTTGTCACTGTAATTGAGTTTGTGTCTGTTGTAGAATGTAATCTGCAATGAACATATTTTTGTATAAAAAACCAGCTGGGAGTTTGGAGATGACGTGAAGGTTGGTGGAGTTGTGAACAGCATCGTGGGTTACCAACAGGATACAGTATTGACAGGATGTGGAGCTGGCCTGGAGCTGGAGTGCAGCCCAGAAAAGTGTGAAGTGATTCACTTTGGAAGGTCAAATTTGAGGGCAGATTACAGGATTAAGCGCAGGATTCTTCACAGTGTTGAGGAACAGAGGGATCTTGGAGTCCAGGTCCATGGATCCCTCAAAGCTGCCGTGCAAGTGGATCGGGTTGTTAAGCAGGCATACCGTGCGCTGACCTTCATTAACTATGGGACTGAGTTCAAGAGCCAAGAGGTGACATTGCAGTTCTGTAAACTCCAGTTCGACCACTCTTGGAGTATTGTGTTCAGTTCTAGTCACCTCATTGTAGGAAGGATCTGGAAGCTTTAGAAAGGGTGCAGAGGAGATTTGTCAGGACGCGGCCTGGACTAGACAGCATGTCTTTTGAGGGGTTGAGTGAGCTAGGGATTTCGCTCTTTTGAAAGAGGATAAGAAGTGACTTGATAGAGGTGTAACAATATTATAAGAGGCATTGATTGAGTAGACAGCTGGAGACTTCTCTCCAGGGTGGAAATGGTTAACACAAGGGGGCATAATTTTAATGTGATTGGTGGAATGTCGGAGGTAGTTCTTCCTACACAGAAAGCACTGGGTGTGTGGAACGTTCGCCTGGGGTAGAGGTAGAAGCAGGTAGATTATGTCGTTTTAGATAGGGACGTGGATGATAGAACAATAGAGGGCCAGGTGGGAGTGAAGGATTAAATTGGTCTTCGAGGAGACCATAGGGCCAGCACATTATTGTGGGCTGAAGGGCCTGTACTGTGCTGTAGTGTTCTATGTGCTGTGTGTAAACAGTGAGTGTTTGTCAGTGCAGAGAAAAATACATAAACGTGGGGGAGCTGTGTAATTGCCAGAGTCGGTGAAAATGCGGGATTGCAGAGTAAAGACAGGACAGTGTTTAAATGCAGAGTGCTGGGTAAACAGAAGTAGGTGCTGTGTATGGAAAAGGGATCTGTAGACGCGGGAGAGCTGTGTAAACGGGGGTGGATTGTGTACGGAAAAGGGCTCTAGACGCGGGAGAGCTGTGTAAACGCGGATGGACTGTGTACGGAAAAGGGCTCTAGACACGGGAGAGCTGTGTAAATGGGGATGGACTGTGTATGGCAAAGGGCTTTAGACATGGGAGAGCTGTGTAAACAGGGGTGGACTGTGTATGACAGAGGGCTCTAGACGCAGGAGAGCTGTGTAAACAGGAATGGACTGTGTATGACAGAGGGCTCTAGACATGGGAGAGCTGTGTAAATGGGAATGGACTGTGTATGGCAAAGGGCTTTAGACATGGGAGAGCTGTGTAAACAGGGGTGGACTGTGTATGACAGAGGGCTCTAGACATGGGAGAGCTGTGTAAACGGGAATGGACTGTGTATGACAGAGGGCTCTAGACATGGGAGAGCTGTGTAAACGGGAATGGACTGTGTATGACAGAGGGCTCTAGACATGGGAGAGCTGTGTAAATGGGAATGGACTGTGTATGACAGAGGGCTCTAGACATGGGAGAGCTGTGTAAACGGGAATGGACTGTGTATGGCAGAGGGCTCTAGACACAGGAGAGCTGTGTAAACGGGAATGGACTGTGTATGGCACAGGGCTCTAGACATGGGAGAGCTGTGTAAACGGGAATGGACTGTGTATGACAGAGGGCTCTAGACATGGGAGAGCTGTGTAAATGGGAATGGACTGTGTATGACAGAGGGCTGTAGATGTGGGAGAGCTGTGTAAATGGGAATGGACTGTGTATGGCACAGGGCTCTAAACACGGGAGAGCTGTGTAAATGGGAATGGACTGTGTATGACAGAGGGCTCTAGACGTGGGAGAGCTGTGTAAACGGGAATGGACTGTGTATGACAGAGGGCTCTAGACGTGGGAGAGCTGTGTAAATGGGGATGGACTGTGTATGACAGAGGGCTCTAGACGTGGGAGAGCTGTGTAAACGGGAATGGACTGTGTATGGCAGAGGGCTCGAGACATGGGAGAGCTGTGTAAACGGGAATGGACGGTGTATGGCAGAGGGCTCTAGATGCGGGAGAGCTGTGTAAATGGGAATGGACTGTGTATGACAGAGGGCTCGAGACATGGGAGAGCTGTGTAAACGGGAATGGACTGTGTATGACAGAGGGCTCTAGACGTGGGAGAGCTGTGTAAATGGGAATGGACTGTGTATGACAGAGGGCTCTAGACGTGGGAGAGCTGTGTAAATGGGAATGGACTGTGTATGGCAGAGGGCTCTAGACGTGGGAGAGCTGTGTAAATGGGAATGGACTGTGTATGACAGAGGGCTCTAGACATGGGAGAGCTGTGTAAACGGGAATGGACTGTGTATGACAGAGGGCTCTAGATGTGGGAGAGCTGTGTAAACGGGAATGGACTGTGTATGGCACAGGGCTCTAAACACGGGAGAGCTGTGTAAATGGGAATGGACTGTGTATGGCAGAGGGCTCTAGACATGGGAGAGCTGTGTAAATGGGAATGGACTGTGTATGGCAGAGGGCTCTAGATGCGGGAGAGCTGTGTAAACGGGAATGGACTGTGTATGACAGAGGGCTCTAGACGTGGGAGAGCTGTGTAAATGGGAATGGACTGTGTATGACAGAGGGCTCTAGATGCGGGAGAGCTGTGTAAATGGGAATGGACTGTGTATGACAGAGGGCTCTAGACATGGGAGAGCTGTGTAAATGGGAATGGACTGTGTATGACAGAGGGCTCTAAACACGGGAGAGCTGTGTAAATGGGAATGGACGGTGTATGGCACAGGGCTCTAGACATGGGAGAGCTGTGTAAATGGGAATGGACTGTGTATGACAGAGGGCTCTAGACGTGGGAGAGCTGTGTAAATGGGAATGGACTGTGTATGACAGAGGGCTCTAGACATGGGAGAGCTGTGTAAATGGGAATGGACTGTGTATGGCAGAGGGCTCTAGACGTGGGAGAGCTGTGTAAACGGGAATGGACTGTGTATGGCAGAGGGCTCGAGACATGGGAGAGCTGTGTAAACGGGAATGGACTGTGTATGACAGAGGGCTCTAGACGTGGGAGAGCTGTGTAAATGGGAATGGACTGTGTATGGCAGAGGGCTCTAGATGCGGGAGAGCTGTGTAAACGGGAATGGACTGTGTATGACAGAGGGCTCTAGATGCGGGAGAGCTGTGTAAACGGGAATGGACTGTGTATGACAGAGGGCTCTAGATGCGGGAGAGCTGTGTAAATGGGAATGGACTGTGTATGGCAGAGGGCTCTAGATGCGGGAGAGCTGTGTAAACGGGAATGGACTGTGTATGACAGAGGGCTCTAGATGCGGGAGAGCTGTGTAAATGGGAATGGACTGTGTATGACAGAGGGCTCTAGACGTGGGAGAGCTGTGTAAATGGGAATGGACTGTGTATGACAGAGGGCTCTAGATGTGGGAGAGCTGTGTAAACGGGAATGGACGGTGTATGGCAGAGGGCTCTAGAGGTGGGAGAGCTGTGTAAATGGGAATGGACGGTGTATGACAGAGGGCTCTAGATGTGGGAGAGCTGTGTAAACGGGAATGGACGGTGTATGGCAGAGGGCTCTAGATGTGGGAGAGCTGTGTAAATGGGAATGGACTGTGTATGACAGAGGGCTCTAGATGTGGGAGAGCTGTGTAAACGGGAATGGACGGTGTATGGCAGAGGGCTCTAGATGTGGGAGAGCTGTGTAAATGGGAATGGACTGTGTATGACAGAGGGCTCTAGACATGGGAGAGCTGTGTAAATGGGAATGGACGGTGTATGGCAGAGGGCTCTAGACGTGGGAGAGCTGTGTAAATGGGAATGGACTGTGTATGGCAGAGGGCTCTAGACGTGGGAGAGCTGTGTAAATGGGAATGGACTGTGTATGGCAGAGGGCTCTAGACGTGGGAGAGCTGTGTAAACGGGAATGGACTGTGTATGGCAGAGGGCTCTAGATGTGGGAGAGCTGTGTAAATGGGAATGGACTGTGTATGACAGAGGGCTCTAGATGTGGGAGAGCTGTGTAAACGGGAATGGACGGTGTATGGCAGAGGGCTCTAGATGTGGGAGAGCTGTGTAAATGGGAATGGACTGTGTATGGCAGAGGGCTCTAGACACAGGAGAGCTGTGTAAATGGGAATGGACTGTGTATGGCAGAGGGCTCTAGACATGGGAGAGCTGTGTAAATGGGAATGGACGGTGTATGGCAGAGGGCTCTAGACGTGGGAGAGCTGTGTAAATGGGAATGGACTGTGTATGGCAGAGGGCTCTAGACGTGGGAGAGCTGTGTAAATGGGAATGGACTGTGTATGGCAGAGGGCTCTAGACATGGGAGAGCTGTGTAAATGGGAATGGACGGTGTATGGCAGAGGGCTCTAGATGCGGGAGAGCTGTGTAAACGGGAATGGACTGTGTATGGCAGAGGGCTCTAGACGTGGGAGAGCTGTGTAAATGGGAATGGACTGTGTATGGCAGAGGGCTCTAGACGTGGGAGAGCTGTGTAAATGGGAATGGACTGTGTATGACAGAGGGCTCGAGACGTGGGAGAGCTGTGTAAATGGGAATGGACTGTGTATGACAGAGGGCTCGAGACGTGGGAGAGCTGTGTAAATGGGAATGGACTGTGTATGACAGAGGGCTCGAGACGTGGGAGAGCTGTGTAAACGCCAAAGTGCTGCCTAAGCGCAGGATGGGTCTGTGTGCTGAGAGAACTGACCTGAACTGGAGGTGCCTGTGGACGATGGCCAGGGAGAGGAAGTCCCCTTGTCCCATCTCGTTCTCACCGCAGTACAGTAACAGCCCGTCATTGCTATCCTCTGCCTGTGGACACACCGGCCAGAGCTGTCAGCCTTGGGTAGCACATGGTCTGCCCCACCCCACCTCACCCACTGGGCCACCCGAGGAGACCCTTTGGCCCATCAAATCTGCTATGTCTGAGCTCCCTCGTTTTCCCTTCCTCACCACGCTGTTAACCCTGTCCCCTCCGCCATTCCCCACAGCTGTGATAAACTGGCATACATTTACACGGGAGGTCTGTGTAAACATGGAGCATCTGCATAAATACGAGATGTCTGGACAAACACAGAACCACTGTGTAGATGCTAAAGGCTTGATAGGAGCAACAGGGCTGCAGAAATGTATGTAGACTGCATAAATGCATTAGGACTGCGCACATGCAGGGAATCCGCATAAACTGGAAGGGCTGTGTAAAATGAGGAGGGGTTTGACTGAGCAAGGGGGCTGCATAGATGCAGGCAGGCTGCATAAGTGTGGAGACTGCGTAAATTAGTGAGATTGGATCAACGCAGGCAGACTGTGTAAATGCAGGAGGGACACACAGACCTGGTGCCCTGCGTCACCGCAGGAGGGCCGCATAACTCCTCTTGCAGTGAGGCAGTGATTCCTCGCCCTCCAACCTCCTCTGACCGCAGCCTCCACTGCCCCCAAAGCACGGCAATCCCTCTGTATCGTAAAGGGTTAATCCTTGCGCTTGTCGGAAGATTCCCCACCACTGTGGCCCTGAACGTAACGGAACCGTAGGTGTGCGGGTTGCGTAGTGCGACGCTATGACAGCTGAGGGTGCTCGGGAGTCTCTGTACGTCCTCCCCGTGGAGTGCCTGGCTTTCCCGGGTCCTGCGGTTTCCTCCCACAGCCCAAGCTGTCCCCTGATTCGGCTCAGGTTAATTGTGTTGTCGGGGGTTGCTGGGTGGTGTGGCTACTCTCTGCTCTATCGGTAAATAAATAAAAACATTACATGAGAACCTTGACTGTAATCATGAGAATGCAATACAACAGCAGTGCCATCGCCTGGGGTGTCGTCGGAGATGGAAGATCGAAAGCAGCGTGCTGGCTGTGTGCCCAGAGACCCGATTTCTTTGGGCACAGAGCTCGGAAAACGCAACACAACGGACATTTAACATCATAAGTCAGTGAGTTTATTACGTCTCCCCTTTCACTGTGAAACAGGGACACCTCTTTTTCCATTATTAGGGAGAGAGAGCCTGTGGTGTGTTGAATTACTGGGTGAACGAGTAGTCTTTGTAGTACTGAAATATTCCCACAACCTAGAGACTCTCTTTCAAGACCCCTTCATCTCATGTTCTCTTTAGTTAATGCTTATTCAGCTATTATTACTGTTTCTTTCCATTTATATTCCCATAGTTAGTGTCTTTTGGTTGAATGCCTAAGTTGGTTGGTCTTTCTGTTATGGTTACTGGTTAACGGAGAATGCCCACAAGAAAATGCATCTCAGGGCTGTATAGGACGATGCATACGTACGTACACTGATAATACACTTACTCTGAATTGGGCTTGTGAAGAGAGGCGACAAACGATACAGGATCTGATTCCATGGTTTCAGAGGGTGAAATGTAAAGGTCCATGTTTATATCAGTGGAGAGGGTATGAAAGTAGAGCGTTCGGGGGGGTGATTTTCCAGGCGTCACTGATGGGCTGGTTGTGAACAGCACTGTGGAGGGGTGCGGCAGTGAGAGGGGCCTGCGCACAACTGGACAAAGGCTGTAATGCCTGCTCTGTTCTGCGCTGTCACTGTGCAGGATCGCGAAGAGCTGCAGAGAGTTGTAAACTCAGACAATTCCATCGTGGGCACCAGCTGCTCAACCACTGGGGACTCCCTCAAAGCTGATGCCTCAGAAAGGCAGTGTCCATCATTAAGGACCTCCATCACCCAGGACATGCCCTGTTCTCGTTGCTACCACCAGGCAGGAGGTACAGGAGCCTGAAGACACACACTCAATGATTCAGGAACAGCATCTTCCCTC
The DNA here is from genome assembly GCF_048418815.1 of Hemitrygon akajei. Taxonomy (NCBI): domain Eukaryota; kingdom Metazoa; phylum Chordata; class Chondrichthyes; order Myliobatiformes; family Dasyatidae; genus Hemitrygon; species Hemitrygon akajei. The sequence continues at coordinate 19,775,621 of NC_133129.1, read as the reverse complement.
TGCCATCCGATTTCCGAATGGATAATGAACACTTCCTCACTAACATACTGCTGCCACGACATATGCCAGCAACATTGAACCGGATTCTGAATCCTGATAAATGTTGCTTTGTAGAGAACTGGAGTCTGTGTCTTTCTGCCTATCTGAGTCAAATCTGAGAACGTTAAGGTAACGCCCTCCCCAAACATCGGGGAGATCCACTTCACAACCCTCACAATTCACTCCCACACCCACAATCAATGATGCTGACCTCACAAACATTTCGCACCCTCCATTAGAGGGGAGTAGGGCCAGAGGGCACAGCCTCAGAATAGAGGGACGTCCATTTAGAACAGAGAAGAGGAGGAGTTTCTTTAGCCAGAGGGTGGTGAATCTGTAATTCATTGCTGGGGAAGCCAGTTCATTGGGTATATTTAAAGTGGAGGTTGGTAGTTTGTGATTATTCAGGCCGTCAAAGGTTGCGAGAAGAAGACAGGAAAATGGGCTTGAGAGGGAAAATCAATCAGCCATGATGAAACAGGAGCAGATTTGACAGACCAAATGGCCCGATTAGAAGGGTTACTCACCCCCAGCCCCGGCTCGATGGACCCAGAATTTGTGGGTCATCTCACCTCCAGCCCTAAGCCTTAATAATTTTACTTATTTAGAGATACAGTGTGGAACAGGCCTTCTGGCCCAACGAGCCACACCGCCCTGCGACCCACTGATTTAACCCCAGCCTAATGACAAGACAATTTACAATAACCAATTAACCAACTAGCCGGTATGTCTTTAGACTGCAGGAGGAAACCGGAGCACCCAGAGGAGACCCACGCAGTCACGGGGAGAATGGAGAACCCCATTACTAAAGGCATTGAACTCTGAACTCCGACACCCCCTGGCTGTAATAGTGTCACATGATCTGCTACACCACCACGATTCCATCACTCACCTTAAACTCCAGGGTCATCTGGAAGCGTTGGTAGGAGTTCTTGAGGGGCTCAAAGGTGAGGTAAGAGTGTCCGTAGAACTTGGGGTACTGAATGGAGATATCTGAAAGGGCAGAGAGAGATCCGGTCAGTGGGAGCCCTGAGGGAGAGGGTGGGCATGGTGGGTCACAATGAGACCTTTCTGCAGAACGAACGTGTGTCAGCCTTGTCAGAGGCTGCTATCAGTGGTGTGTCTGTGTGTGAGAGAGAGAGGGACAGACAGAGGGAAGGATAGAGAAAGGAGGAGGGGAAGGGAAAGATTGGGAGGGAGAGGAGGGAGAGAGAGAGGGAAGGAGTGGCAGGCAGAGAGGGAGGTGAAGAGAAATAAGAGAGAGCGAGAAATAGAGAAAAGAGAGGGGAGGGAAAAAGAGGAAGAGTGAGAAGAAAGATGGACAGATGAAAGGAGAGAGAGCATGGTAGAGAGGAGGGGAGATAGGGAGGGGAGGAAAGGAAAGAGAGGAGGGAATGAGAAGAAGAGAAATTAGGAGGGAGAGAGAGAAGAAAAATAGATTGAGAGAGAAGAGAGACAAGGAAAGGAAAAGGAGAGAGAAAAGGGAGAGAGAAGGAGCATTTTGTGTCTGTTGCCTGGATTTCCAGCGACTGCAGATTTGTCTCTTGTTAACAGAGTGAAGCTCCCGCTACACTACACTATCTGTTCACACACTCCCAGCGTCAGACACAAGGTGGTTCTCCCTCCACACTGTCCCATCACACACTCCCAGAGTCAGACACAGAGTGAAGCTCACTCCACACTGTCACATCACACACTCCCAGGGTCAGACACAGAGTGAAGATCCCTCCACGCTGTCCCATCACACACTCCCGCGGTCAGACACAGAGTGAAGATCACTCCACACTGTCCCATCACACACTCCCGCGGTCAGACACAGAGTGAAGATCCCTCCATGCTGTCCCATCACACACTCCCGCGGTCAGACACAGAGTGAAGATCCCTCCACGCTGTCCCATCACACACTCCCGCGGTCAGACACAGAGTGAAGATCCTTCCACGCTGTCCCATCACACACTCCCGCGGTCAGACACAGAGTGAAGATCCCTCTACACTGTCCCATCACACACTCCCAGGGTCAGACACAGAGTGAAGATCCCTCCACACTGTCCCATCACACACTCCCACGGTCAGACACAGAGTGAAGATCCCGTCACACTGTCGCATCACACACTCCCACGGTCAGACACAGAGTGAAACTCCCTCCACACTGTCGCATCACACACTCCCGGGGTGAGACACAGAGTGAAGCTCTCTCTACACTGTCCCATCACACACTCCCGGGGTCAGACACAGAGTCAAGCTCTCTCTACACTGTCCCATCACGCAGTCCCGTTGTGAGACACAGAGTGAAGCTCTCTCTACACTGTCCCATCACACATTCCCAGGGTCAGACACAGAGTGAAACTCCCTCCACATTGTCGCATCACACACTCCGAGGGTCAGACACAGAGTGACACTCCGTCTGCACTGTCCAATCATGCACTCCCGGGGTCAGACACTAGGTGGTACTCCCTCTACACTGTCCCATCACACACTCCCGGGGTCAGACACTAGGTGGCGCTCCCTCTACACTGTCCCATCACACACTCCCGGGGTCAGACACAGAATGAAACTCCCTCTACACTGTCCCATCACACATTCCCAGGGTGAGGCACTAGGTGGCGCTCTCTCCACACTTGTCGCATCACATATTCCCAGGGTCAGACACTAGGTGGCGCTCCCACCACATTGTCTCATCATACATTCCAAGTGTCAGACACTAGGTGGCGCTCCTTCCACACTGTCGCATCACACATTCCCTGGGTCAGACACTAGGTGGCGCTCTGTCCACAATGTCGCATCACACATTCCCTGGGTCAGACACTAGGTGGCGCTCTGTCCACACTGTCGCATCACACATTCCTTGGGTCAGACACTAGGTGGCGCTCTGCCCACACTGTCGCATCACACATTCCTTGGGTCAGACACAGAGTGAAGATCACTCCACACTGTCCCATCACACACTCCCGCGGTCAGACACAGAGTGAAGATCCCTCCATGCTGTCACATCACACACTCCCGCGGTCAGACACAGAGTGAAGATCCCTCCACGCTGTCCCATCACACACTCCCGCGGTCAGACACAGAGTGAAGATCCCTCTACACTGTCCCATCACACACTCCCAGGGTCAGACACAGAGTGAAGATCCCTCCACACTGTCCCATCACACACTCCCACGGTCAGACACAGAGTGAAGATCCCGTCACACTGTCGCATCACACACTCCCGGGGTCAGAAACTAGGTGGCGCTCCCTCCACTCTGTCCCATCACACACTCCCGCGGTCAGACACAGAGTGAAACTCCCTCCACACTGTCCCATCACACACTCCCGGGGTCAGACACAGAGTGAAACTCCCTCCACACTGTCGCATCACACACTCCCGGGGTGAGACACAGAGTGAAGCTCCCTCTACACTGTCCCATCACACACTCCCGGGATCAGACACAGAGTGAAACTCCCTCCACACTGTCCCATCACACACTCCCGCAGTCAGACACAGAGTGAAACTCCCTCCACACTGTCGCATCACACACTCCCGGGGTGAGACACAGAGTGAAGCTCTCTCTACACTGTCCCATCACGCAGTCCCGTTGTGAGACACTAGGTGGCGCTCCCTCTACACTGTCGTATCACACATTCCCAGGGTCAGACACAGAGTGAAACTCCCTCCACATTGTCGCATCACACACTCCGAGGGTCAGACACAGAGTGACACTCCGTCTGCACTGCCCAATCATGCACTCCCGGGGTCAGACACTAGGTGGTACTCCCTCTACACTGTCGCATCACACATTTCCAGGGTCAGACATTAGGTGGCGCTCCCACCACACTGTCGCATCACACATTCCGAGTGTCAGACACTAGGTGGCGCTGTGTCCACACTGTCCCATCACGCACTCCCGGGGTCAGACACAGAATGAAACTCCCTCTACACTGTCCCCTCACACACTCCGAGGGTCAGACACAGAATGAAACTCCCTCTACACTGTCCCATCACACATTCCCAGGGTGAGGCACTAGGTGGCGCTCTCTCCACACTTGTCGCATCACATATTCCCAGGGTCAGACACTAGGTGGCGCTCCCACCACACTGTCGCATCACACATTCCGAGTGTCAGACACTAGGTGGCGCTCTGTCCACACTGTCGCATCACACATTCCCAGGGTCAGACACTAGGTGGCGCTCCCTGCACACTGTCCCATCACACACTCCTGTGGTTAGACACTAGGTGGCGCTCCCTCCACACTGTCCATTCACACATTCCCAGGGTCAGACACCAGGTGGCGCTCCCTGCACACTGTCCCATCACAAATTCCCAGGGTCAGACACTAGGTGGCGCTCCCTGCACACTGTCCCATCGCACACTCCTGTGGTTAGACACTAGGGGGCTCTCCCTTCACACGGTCGATTAACACAGTCCGAGGGTCAGAGACAGAGTGAAGCTCCCTCCACACTGTCCCATCACACATTCCCTGGGTCAGACACTAGGTGGCGCTCTGTCCACAATGTCGCATCACACATTCCCTGGGTCAGACACTAGGTGGCGCTCTGTCCACACTGTCGCATCACACATTCCTTGGGTCAGACACTAGGTGGCGCTCTGCCCACACTGTCGCATCACACATTCCTTGGGTCAGACACAGAGTGAAGATCACTCCACACTGTCCCATCACACACTCCCGCGGTCAGACACAGAGTGAAGATCCCTCCATGCTGTCACATCACACACTCCCGCGGTCAGACACAGAGTGAAGATCCCTCCACGCTGTCCCATCACACACTCCCGCGGTCAGACACAGAGTGAAGATCCCTCTACACTGTCCCATCACACACTCCCAGGGTCAGACACAGAGTGAAGATCCCTCCACACTGTCCCATCACACACTCCCACGGTCAGACACAGAGTGAAGATCCCGTCACACTGTCGCATCACACACTCCCGGGGTCAGAAACTAGGTGGCGCTCCCTCCACTCTGTCCCATCACACACTCCCGCGGTCAGACACAGAGTGAAACTCCCTCCACACTGTCCCATCACACACTCCCGGGGTCAGACACAGAGTGAAACTCCCTCCACACTGTCGCATCACACACTCCCGGGGTGAGACACAGAGTGAAGCTCCCTCTACACTGTCCCATCACACACTCCCGGGATCAGACACAGAGTGAAACTCCCTCCACACTGTCCCATCACACACTCCCGCAGTCAGACACAGAGTGAAACTCCCTCCACACTGTCGCATCACACACTCCCGGGGTGAGACACAGAGTGAAGCTCTCTCTACACTGTCCCATCACGCAGTCCCGTTGTGAGACACTAGGTGGCGCTCCCTCTACACTGTCGTATCACACATTCCCAGGGTCAGACACAGAGTGAAACTCCCTCCACATTGTCGCATCACACACTCCGAGGGTCAGACACAGAGTGACACTCCGTCTGCACTGCCCAATCATGCACTCCCGGGGTCAGACACTAGGTGGTACTCCCTCTACACTGTCGCATCACACATTTCCAGGGTCAGACATTAGGTGGCGCTCCCACCACACTGTCGCATCACACATTCCGAGTGTCAGACACTAGGTGGCGCTGTGTCCACACTGTCCCATCACGCACTCCCGGGGTCAGACACAGAATGAAACTCCCTCTACACTGTCCCCTCACACACTCCGAGGGTCAGACACAGAATGAAACTCCCTCTACACTGTCCCATCACACATTCCCAGGGTGAGGCACTAGGTGGCGCTCTCTCCACACTTGTCGCATCACATATTCCCAGGGTCAGACACTAGGTGGCGCTCCCACCACACTGTCGCATCACACATTCCGAGTGTCAGACACTAGGTGGCGCTCTGTCCACACTGTCGCATCACACATTCCCAGGGTCAGACACTAGGTGGCGCTCCCTGCACACTGTCCCATCACACACTCCTGTGGTTAGACACTAGGTGGCGCTCCCTCCACACTGTCCATTCACACATTCCCTGGGTCAGACACTAGGTGGCGCTCTGTCCACAATGTCGCATCACACATTCCCTGGGTCAGACACTAGGTGGCGCTCTGTCCACACTGTCGCATCACACATTCCTTGGGTCAGACACTAGGTGGCGCTCTGCCCACACTGTCGCATCACACATTCCTTGGGTCAGACACAGAGTGAAGATCACTCCACACTGTCCCATCACACACTCCCGCGGTCAGACACAGAGTGAAGATCCCTCCATGCTGTCACATCACACACTCCCGCGGTCAGACACAGAGTGAAGATCCCTCCACGCTGTCCCATCACACACTCCCGCGGTCAGACACAGAGTGAAGATCCCTCTACACTGTCCCATCACACACTCCCAGGGTCAGACACAGAGTGAAGATCCCTCCACACTGTCCCATCACACACTCCCACGGTCAGACACAGAGTGAAGATCCCGTCACACTGTCGCATCACACACTCCCGGGGTCAGAAACTAGGTGGCGCTCCCTCCACTCTGTCCCATCACACACTCCCGCGGTCAGACACAGAGTGAAACTCCCTCCACACTGTCCCATCACACACTCCCGGGGTCAGACACAGAGTGAAACTCCCTCCACACTGTCGCATCACACACTCCCGGGGTGAGACACAGAGTGAAGCTCCCTCTACACTGTCCCATCACACACTCCCGGGATCAGACACAGAGTGAAACTCCCTCCACACTGTCCCATCACACACTCCCGCAGTCAGACACAGAGTGAAACTCCCTCCACACTGTCGCATCACACACTCCCGGGGTGAGACACAGAGTGAAGCTCTCTCTACACTGTCCCATCACGCAGTCCCGTTGTGAGACACTAGGTGGCGCTCCCTCTACACTGTCGTATCACACATTCCCAGGGTCAGACACAGAGTGAAACTCCCTCCACATTGTCGCATCACACACTCCGAGGGTCAGACACAGAGTGACACTCCGTCTGCACTGCCCAATCATGCACTCCCGGGGTCAGACACTAGGTGGTACTCCCTCTACACTGTCGCATCACACATTTCCAGGGTCAGACATTAGGTGGCGCTCCCACCACACTGTCGCATCACACATTCCGAGTGTCAGACACTAGGTGGCGCTGTGTCCACACTGTCCCATCACGCACTCCCGGGGTCAGACACAGAATGAAACTCCCTCTACACTGTCCCCTCACACACTCCGAGGGTCAGACACAGAATGAAACTCCCTCTACACTGTCCCATCACACATTCCCAGGGTGAGGCACTAGGTGGCGCTCTCTCCACACTTGTCGCATCACATATTCCCAGGGTCAGACACTAGGTGGCGCTCCCACCACACTGTCGCATCACACATTCCGAGTGTCAGACACTAGGTGGCGCTCTGTCCACACTGTCGCATCACACATTCCCAGGGTCAGACACTAGGTGGCGCTCCCTGCACACTGTCCCATCACACACTCCTGTGGTTAGACACTAGGTGGCGCTCCCTCCACACTGTCCATTCACACATTCCCAGGGTCAGACACCAGGTGGCGCTCCCTGCACACTGTCCCATCACAAATTCCCAGGGTCAGACACTAGGTGGCGCTCCCTGCACACTGTCCCATCGCACACTCCTGTGGTTAGACACTAGGGGGCTCTCCCTTCACACGGTCGATTAACACAGTCCGAGGGTCAGAGACAGAGTGAAGCTCCCTCCACACTGTCCCATCACACATTCCCTGGGTCAGACACTAGGTGGCGCTCTGTCCACAATGTCGCATCACACATTCCCTGGGTCAGACACTAGGTGGCGCTCTGTCCACACTGTCGCATCACACATTCCTTGGGTCAGACACTAGGTGGCGCTCTGCCCACACTGTCGCATCACACATTCCTTGGGTCAGACACAGAGTGAAGATCACTCCACACTGTCCCATCACACACTCCCGCGGTCAGACACAGAGTGAAGATCCCTCCATGCTGTCACATCACACACTCCCGCGGTCAGACACAGAGTGAAGATCCCTCCACGCTGTCCCATCACACACTCCCGCGGTCAGACACAGAGTGAAGATCCCTCTACACTGTCCCATCACACACTCCCAGGGTCAGACACAGAGTGAAGATCCCTCCACACTGTCCCATCACACACTCCCACGGTCAGACACAGAGTGAAGATCCCGTCACACTGTCGCATCACACACTCCCGGGGTCAGAAACTAGGTGGCGCTCCCTCCACTCTGTCCCATCACACACTCCCGCGGTCAGACACAGAGTGAAACTCCCTCCACACTGTCCCATCACACACTCCCGGGGTCAGACACAGAGTGAAACTCCCTCCACACTGTCGCATCACACACTCCCGGGGTGAGACACAGAGTGAAGCTCCCTCTACACTGTCCCATCACACACTCCCGGGATCAGACACAGAGTGAAACTCCCTCCACACTGTCCCATCACACACTCCCGCAGTCAGACACAGAGTGAAACTCCCTCCACACTGTCGCATCACACACTCCCGGGGTGAGACACAGAGTGAAGCTCTCTCTACACTGTCCCATCACGCAGTCCCGTTGTGAGACACTAGGTGGCGCTCCCTCTACACTGTCGTATCACACATTCCCAGGGTCAGACACAGAGTGAAACTCCCTCCACATTGTCGCATCACACACTCCGAGGGTCAGACACAGAGTGACACTCCGTCTGCACTGCCCAATCATGCACTCCCGGGGTCAGACACTAGGTGGTACTCCCTCTACACTGTCGCATCACACATTTCCAGGGTCAGACACTAGGTGGCGCTCCCACCACACTGTCGCATCACACATTCCGAGTGTCAGACACTAGGTGGCGCTCTGTCCACACTGTCGCATCACACATTCCGAGTGTCAGACACTAGGTGGCGCTGTGTCCACACTGTCCCATCACGCACTCCCGGGGTCAGACACAGAATGAAACTCCCTCTACACTGTCCCCTCACACACTCCGAGGGTCAGACACAGAATGAAACTCCCTCTACACTGTCCCATCACACATTCCCAGGGTGAGGCACTAGGTGGCGCTCTCTCCACACTTGTCGCATCACATATTCCCAGGGTCAGACACTAGGTGGCGCTCCCACCACACTGTCGCATCACACATTCCGAGTGTCAGACACTAGGTGGCGCTCTGTCCACACTGTCGCATCACACATTCCCAGGGTCAGACACTAGGTGGCGCTCCCTGCACACTGTCCCATCACACACTCCTGTGGTTAGACACTAGGTGGCGCTCCCTCCACACTGTCCATTCACACATTCCCAGGGTCAGACACCAGGTGGCGCTCCCTGCACACTGTCCCATCACAAATTCCCAGGGTCAGACACTAGGTGGCGCTCCCTGCACACTGTCCCATCGCACACTCCTGTGGTTAGACACTAGGGGGCTCTCCCTTCACACGGTCGATTAACACAGTCCGAGGGTCAGAGACAGAGTGAAGCTCCCTCCACACTGTCCCATCACACATTCCCAGGGTCAGACACTAGGTGGCGCTCCCTCCACACCGTCGCATCACACATTCCCAGGGTCAGACACTAGGTGGCGCTCCCTCCACACCGTCGCATCACACATTCCCAGGGTCAGACACTAGGTGGCGCTCCCTCCACACTGTCGTATCACACACTCCCGGGGTCAGACACAGAGTGAAGTTCTCTCCACACTGTCCCATCACAAACTCCCAGGGTCTGACACTAGGAGGCGCTCCCTCCACACAGTTGCATCGCACATTCCCAGGGTCAGGCACAGAGTGAAGCTCTCTCTATACTGTCCCATCACGCAGTCCCGGTGTGAGACACTAGGTGGCGTTTCCTCCTCACTGTCGCATCACACATTCCCAGGGTCAGACACTAGGTGGCGTTTCCTCCTCACTGTCGCATCACACATTCCCAGGGTCAGACACTAGGTGGCGCTCGCTCCACACTGTCGCATCACACGTTCTCAGGGTCAGACAGTAGGTGGCGCTCGCTCCACACTGTCGCATCACACATTCCCAGGGTCAGACACTAGGTGGCGCTCGCTCCACACTGTCGCATCACACAATCCCAGGGTCAGACACTAGGTGGCGTTTCCTCCTCACTGTCGCATCACACATTCCCAGGGTCAGACACTAGGTGGCGCTCCCACCACATTGTCTCATCATACATTCGGAGTGTCAGACACTAGGTGGCGCTCCCTCCACACCGTCGCATCACACATTCCCAGGGTCAGACAGTAGGTGGCGATCTGTCCACACTGTCGCAGCACACATTCCCTGGGTCAGACACTAAATGGCGTTCTGTCCACACTGTCGCATCACACATTCCCTGGGTCAGACACTAGGTGGCGCTCCCTCCACACCATCGCATCACACATTCCCAGGGTCAGACACTAGGTGGCGCTCCCTCCACATTGTCGCATCACACACTCCCGCTGTCAGACACAGAGTGAAGATCCCGTCACACTGTCGCATCACACACTCCTGGGATCAGAAACTAGGTGGCGCTCCGTCCACACTGTCCCATCACGAACTGCCGTGGTCAGACACAGAGTGAAGTTCCCTCCACAGTATCCCATCACACACTCCCGCGGTCAGACACAGAGTGAAGATCCCTCCACACTGTCCATTCACACATTCCGAGGGTCAGACACCAGTTAGCGCTCCCTCCACACTGTCGAATCACAAATTTCCAGGGTCAGACACTATTGGCGCTCCCTGCACACTGTCCCATCACACACTCCTGTGGTTAGACACTAGGGGGCTCTCCCTTCACACTGTCGATTAACACAGTCCGAGGGTCAGAGACAGAGTGAAGCTCCCTCCACACTGCCCATTACACACTCTGAGGGTCAGAGACGAGGTGGCGCTCCCTCCACAGTGTCGCATCACACACTCCCGGGGTGAGACACAGAGTGAAGCTTCCTCCACACTGTCCCATCACACACTCCCGGGGTGAGACACAGAGTGAAGCTTCCTCCACACTGTCCCATCACAAACTCGTGTAATCAGACACAGAGTGAAATTCCCTCTACACTGTCCCATCACACACTCTGAGGGTCAGACAGAGTGAAGCTCTCTCTACACTGTCCCATCAGACAGTCCCGATGTGAGACACTAAGTGGCGCTCCCTCCACACTGTCCCATCACACATTTCCAGGATCAGACACTAGGTGGCGCTCCCTCCACACCATCGCATCACACATTCCCAGGGTCAGACACTAGGTGGCGCTCCCTCCACATTGTCGCATCACACATTCCCAGAGTCAGACACTAGGTGGCGCTCGCTCCACAGTGTCGCATCACACATTCCCAGAGTCAGACACTAGGTGGCGCTCCCTCCACACTGTCCCATCACACATTCCCAGAGTCAGACACTAGGTGGCGCTCGCTCCACACTGTCGCATCGCACATTCCCGTGGTCAGACACTAGGTGGCGCTCCCTCCACACTGTCGTATCACACATTCCCAGGGTCAGACACAGAGTGAAACTCCCACCACACTGTCGCATCACACATTCCCAGGGTCAGACATAGAGTGACACTCCGTCTACACTGTCCAATCACGCACTCCCGGGGTCAGACACAGAGTGAAACTCCCTCTACACTGTCGCATCACACACTCCCAGAGTCAGACACTAGGTGGCGCTCGCTCCACACTGTCGCATCGCACATTCCCGTGGTCAGACACTAGGTGCCGCTCCCTCCACACTGTCCCATCACACACTCCGAGGGTCAGACACAGAATGAAACTCCCTCTACACTGTCCCATCACACATTTCCAGGGTGAGGCACTAGGTGGCGCTCTCTCCACACTTGTCGCATCACATATTCCCAGGGTCAGACACTAGGTGGCGCTCCCACCACATTGTCTCATCATACATTCCGAGTGTCAGACACTAGGTGGCGCTGTTTCCACACTGTTGCATCACACATTCCCAGGGTCAGACACTAGGTGGCGCTCCCTCCACACTGTTTGTTATGTACCTCCAGTCCCACTCACCTGTACTACACCTGTCCCCTGCCTTGCCCAGGTTGCAGGGGCACCGGGAACCTCCGGCCTCATAATCGTTGGTGCAGAAGCTGTTGAGCGGGCAGTTGATCTCCTCACAGGACAGGTGCTGTGCACCCTTGGGTGTTGCTCGAGCAGGGGGAGGAGCAGGTGGTCCTATTGACAGGAAACGTCGTGGTGGTGAATGGAGGAGGTTGTTCCTTCCCTCGATGATGGAGGGAGAGTTGATCTGTGGGGAGGAAAGTGCACAATATTGGGTCAGTGGTTGAGACAGAGGAGGGGTAACGAAGGGAATGGTGAGGGGAGAGTGTGGGTGAAGGGAGAGGGAGGTCTGAGGAAGAGTGAGGGGAGAGTGAGAGTAAGGGGAAAAGGAGGGTGAGGGGAGAGGGAGGGTGTTTAGAGGGAGGGAATGTGAGGGGTGAGGGTGAGTGACGGGAGAGGAAGATTGAAGGGAGAAGGACAATGAGGGGAGAGGGAGAGATGGGTGAGGGACAGTGAGGGGTGAGGGTTGACGGATGGTGGGAGAAGAGGGAGGGGAGGACAGGGAAGAGGAGGAGCGGAGAGGATAGTGCTGGAATGAGAGATGCCAGGTGAGGAAAGAAGATGAAAGGTGAGGAGAGGGAGGGACAAGTTGGAGGGGAGCTGGCGAGTAGATGGTGGGGTGTGTGAGAAGCGGAGGAGATGGAAGGGACCTGACATCGAGGGAAAGAAAAGAATAATTGAGGGGGATGGGAAATGAGAGGAGGAGGAGGAGGAAGAGCATGGTTGGAGGGTGTAGAGAAAAAGGTTGGGAGGGGAGCGGAGTGGGAGTGATATAGGAGGGGGATGAGGGTAGAATGGGGAGATTGGGTAGGAGGAAGAGATGGAGGGTGGAGGGCAGTGGTTGGGAAGACTGTAGGATGATGTGGAACGCAGAAGGAGAGGGAGAAGAGAGAGAGAAGGAAAGAGAGAAGGAGAGAAGGGAGCTAGAGAGAAAGAAGACAGGAGGGAGAGAGAGAAGGAGAGAGAGGGAAGGGAGGAGGGAGATGGAGCGGGAAGGGGAGATGGAGAGAGGTTATGGTGGGAGAAAGGGGAGAGTGGGAGAGAATAAAGAGGAAGTCAAGGAGAGAGAGACAAGAGGAACAGAGAGAAATGATTGGGAAAGAAATAAAGAGAACGTGAGAGTGGAAAAATAGAGCTCGAGAGAATGGAGAAAAGATATTAGAACAAGGTGAGGGGGAGGGAGGAGAAGAGAGGGAATGGGTGAAGAGAGAGGGAGGGGGCAAACGGGAAAGGGTGAGGGGGTGAGGGCAAGAGAGAGGGAAAGGGGGAGGGGCGGGAGGAGGGAGGGCGGAGATTGGAAGGTGCCCTGAGGAATGTGGTGTGAGTGAGTGAGGTGTCTCTGTGGGATCTGTCCTGTCCCAGGGTGTGATGAGCGGATGGGGTGCAAAGATGCCGGATCCCTGCGGCAGGGGTGAGGGTGAGGGTAAGGGGGGGGGGGAGCAGGTGCCTGATGGAGTCGGTGTTTACAAAGTCACTTCCTGTCAGAGGCAAACTCTCGCCACCATGGGGATTAGCTGCCATCGTTCAGCCCTGCTGACAGACTCTAATCCCCCTGTCAATACCTCAGCTTGTTCACACCTCACCCTCCTCCTCATCCAACCCCAACACAAATTCCTCAATCCCCTAATCCCAACAATCCCTCACTCACCCTCACCTCATCACTCCTCACACCCTCACTCACCATACCCACCCCCATCTCTACCCCAACACCCACACTCTCCCCTCATGCCCACACCTCGTCACCTGCCCTTCTCTCATCCTCTCTCTGCCATTCCCTCTGCTCATTTCTCATACACACTCACACCTTCTCTCTCTCACTCACCACCCACATCCCACCCAACCACCCCTCCCTGTCTCCTCAATGCCCCACATCTGCCACCCTCACCCCCATCAGTCCCCCACACCCCTCCCCTTCCCCACACCATTGAAGTGGCCACTACCTTCTCGATGTAGATGTCAGGGCCCTCGAGGTGAATGCCAGGACGGGCTCCGGTCTCCGCTGGAAAACGTCGTCTGGAGTGACCACTGCCCCCTTCCTCCGGCCCTAGGTCAAACACACCAGCGGCTGGGTCAGTGTCTGGTGAGGGGGGTGGGGAGAGTGTGACAGGACTGAGTGGGAGGGAGGAGAATTAGAGGGGGAGGGAGGTTAGGGAGAGATGGAGGGGGCAGGAGGAGTGGGAGACAGTGTGGGAAAAAAGAGAGGAGGGAGAAGGGGAGGGAGAAGAGGGGAGGGGAAGGGAAAAAGTGGAAGGTGGAGAAGGGGGAAGGGAAGGGGAGGGGGGTGAGAGGGAGGGGGAGAGAAATATGAGGAAAGCAGAGGGAGGGAGGAGACAGAAAGGGCAAGAGAGAGAGAGAAATGGGGATGGGGAAGAGGGAGAGGGAGAGAGAGCTTCCAACTCCTGCCCCCTTCACAGACACGTCCAACAGTCAACACACATTGTTATAGACACCACTACCCCTCCCCGTTCTCTGGCCCCAATATCGTCCTCCCCACCCTCATTACCAGACTAATCCCACTCTGTCACGTTGATCAGAGCCACTCTCACTGTTAAGAAGGAGGAGACCCTTCAGCCCTCTGCCAGCTGTGCGCCCTTTGCACACTCTCCCTATTCCTTACTTCCTGTGGCTCGGAAAACAACGGCAGAATTGAACTGGGTCACTGGTGCTGAGATAGTGTCACACTGACCGTCACACCACGTACCCTGTGATCGATATTGTATTAACAAAATCATTTCTGTATTACATGGGTATGTGTTTTGTGTGTGTGTGTGTGTGTCTGTGTGTCTGTGTGAGTGTGTGTGTGTGTGTGTGTCTGTGTGTGTGTTTGCGTGTGTGTGTGTGTGTGAGAGTGTGTGTGAGTGTGTGTGTGTGTGTGTGTGAGAGTGTGTGTGTGTGTGTGTCTCTGTGTGTGAGAGTGTGTGTGAGTGTGTGTGTGTGTGTGTGAGAGTGTGTGTGTGTGTGTGTGTGTCTCTGTGTGTGTGTGTGTGTGAGTGTGTGAGTGTGTGTGTGTGTGTGTGTGTTTGCGTGCGTGTGTGTGTGTGTGTGTGTGTGTGTGAGAGTGTGTGTGAGTGTGTGTGTGTGTGTGTGAGTGTGTGTGTGTGTGTGTGTGTCTGTGTGTGTGTGTGTGTGTGTGTCTGTGTCTGTGTGAGTGTGTGTGTGTGTGTGAGAGAGTGTGTGTGTGTGTCTGTGTGTGTGTGTATGGGTGTCTCTGTGTGTGTGCATGCGCACGCACACACACACAGAGTGAATTCTGGTTAATCGGTCTCATCAGGGCCAGTACATTTTGGCCCAATTAAGTGGCTGTCCCAATTAGCTGAACATTGATGGAAATAGTTAAAAAGATATAAAAAGGACAAACGGAGTATCAAATTCTGTATTTAAATGAAGTATAGAACAAATTAGAACACCACCAGTAGTGCTCCAGTATTATAAAACTGTGTATTAGTTCCTAATTGTTATCGACAGATGAATTCATCCAGTGACAGTGCCGTGTTTTTTGAAGTGTGTAAATGAACAAAATCAGTACAAACACCTAGTGCAGATAATGGACTGCCTTCATATAATGCTATTGACAATTGCATCGCCCAAATCTTTATTTTCATTGTAACATTCAAGATGATTGTTGAAACCTTCAAATTCCTCATAGTTTCTAACTTGTTGATGTGGTGAAATAGTTTCATTTTCACTACCAGCCATTTTTGGCATTTCCAAGTCTGAATGTTTGAGACTGCAGTGAATAAAATAGTTCTGAATTGTCTTACTGCTTATCTCCAGCCAACTTTCAGTGACAAACTAATCACTACTTTTTGAACACAAGTGCATGCGGCTGACACTATTTAAAAGCTGTTTGCTCTAATCATGGCGCAGTCTCTAACAAGTGCACGTGACTGACACTCATTACAAACTGTCCAGCGACAGTTTCCTGTCCCACTTAAAGTGGCATAGTGTCGCAAGTATACAGCTACCTTGATTAACCCATGACCCACTAACAGGAATCCACTCTATAAATACACTATATATGTGCCAGAGAGATCATCTCTATATAGATTATATATGTTATATTGTATATTAATTCTATGTGTGGTTCCTTAGGGTTGTTGCAGCCTGGAGTCGTAGTGGAGACAAGCTCCCACTACCTATTAAATGCTCCCAACAGCACACAACTCAGACAGCCTCTGACAACCAAGTCCAGCTCCTGGGCTTCACATGTGGTTTAGCTACTAAATCCGGTGGATCTGTTTCTACTGACTGGAGAAGGAGCAAAGGTAGGTTACTGGCACCTTGAAACCAGTCACTCGAGGCAGATGGGGCTCATCAGCTGTGCTTGGCAGCTCATCTCGGAGAAGGAAAACTCTGATCTCAAATGTCTGCTGCCTTGCGGCCATACCCACTCATGAAGAAGACTTAGTGAGTAAACCCTGAGCAAGATCTTGGAGCCGGAGTCCCGAAGACAGTCCTACACTGAGTTCAACACTGACCGGCAAGTCCTGAGACGCCGCTGGTGCCAAACCGTATCGGTCTCTGCCGTTCCTTTGGGTTCATCAGCTGCATGGAGAGGGGGAGCCTGCCACACGGGCAACAGCTCGCTCTCCATATCGTACTGGCCTGGCTTGTGTATCATGTAGACAGCTAGGATGCAATGTCCATGATCAACCTCAACCAATGTCAATGTCATCATCATTCTGTGCCCTGTTGTATGACGTGGTCTTTCCATGACTGTGATTGCTCTTGGCAAAGATTTCTGGAGAAGTGGTTTGCCATTGCCTCCTTCTGGGTCGTGACTTTACACGACGGGTGAGCCCAGCCAATATCAATACTCTTCAGAGATTGTCTGCCTGCTGTCAGAGATCACATAACCAGGATGTGATCTGCACCAGCTGCTCATCCGACCATCCACCACCTGATCCCTTGGCTTCACGTGACCCTGATCGGGGGCTAAGCAGGGGTTATGCCTCACCCAAGGGTGACCTGCAGGCCGGCAGAGGGAAGGAGTGCCTTACACCTCCTTTGGTAGAGATGTATCTCCATCCCTCCATCCAATCAACCAAAGTACCGCCTCAGTTCTACATCACCTATACCCAAGTGTCCGCAAAGCTTCTCGTTGTGGCTGCACCTCACTGTGCTTGTGCACAGGACAATGACCGTGATCTGATGTGACCCATCACAAGCCTGCTCCCTGGAACCCAGGCAGTCTCGCTGTCATTCTGGGACAAACACAAATCAGAGGAACTCACAGATCGGGCAGGATCTCACCCCGAAACATCGGGCATCCCTTGGCTGCTTTTGCTCCTGCAGACTTTTAGAGACACAGAGTACGGTGAAAGACCCTTCGGCCCAACTGATTCATGCTGTTCGCCTGAGCTAATTCCATTTGCCCATGTTTGGACCATATGCCTCTAAACCTCTCCCTTCCACTTAACTGCCCAAATGTTGATAACATAGCTCTCTCGACCACTTCCTCTGGCAGCTCATTCCACATACAGACCACCCTCTAGGTGAAAATGATGTCCCTCAGAGTCCTATTATGTGAGTGTTTGAGTGTGAGTGTGTGTGTGTAGATGCTGGTCTGTGCACAGGCAATGTGTCACGTTATTGAATTCTGCTGTAGCTCCCAGCTGGAGGTTTCACCCAGAACATACAATATAAAACAGACCTTTGTTTGTCACCAGATCAGCAGAGACCTTCCCCCACCTTTCCTTATCAAATTCCAACAGCCTGTGCCTTCCCCACCACCCCCATCCCCATAGTTGCCCTAAACATACCCCGACTCCTTCCCTTACTCTTTCACTGTGGAAGGACCCCCCCCCCACCATCTCATTTATCCTGGATCAGGAAGCATAAACCCCTCCCCCTTGCAATCTTTGCCAGCGTTGCAACTCCCAGGGGCAGGGTTGTAAACCGCAGGGACAGGAAGGACAGATTATCGAGCGGTCAAACACATCCGTCTTTTTAAGGAACCAGGTAAACAGGAAGAGGAGGAAATGGTTAATGCTAAAAATAACCACGGGGACTGACTAGTGTGGGGGGAAGCCCAGGGGCCCTTACCGTGCTGTACTGTTCTATGTTCTGCACTGAACCCATTCATCCCATCTTCGTCAGTTCTGGTCACCACACTACGGGCTCCTGGACCGGCCTCATCAGCTCCAAACCGGCTCCACTTTCAGGGACTCTGCGGTTGATGTTGTGTGCTATTTGTTTTTTTTAATTGATTGAATGATTTTTTCTTTTTCCACTCGTTGCATATTTGGTGGTTTTTGTTGTGTGTGAGTGTGAGTGTGTGTGTGTGTGTGTGAACGTGTGTGTGTATGTGAACGTGTGTGTGTACGTGTGTGTGTGTACGTGTGTGTGCATGTGTGTGTGTATGAGCGTGTGTGTGTGTGAACGTGTGTGTATGAGTGTGCGTGTGTGTATGAGTGTGCGTGTGTGTATGAGCGTGCGTGTGTGTATGAGTGTGCGTGTGTGTATGAGCGTGCGTGTGTGTATGAGTGTGCGTGTGTGTGTGTGAATGTGTGTGTATGAGCGTGCGTGTGTGTATGAGCGTGCGTGTGTGTATGAGTGTGCGTGTGTGTATGAGCGTGCGTGTGTGTATGAGTGTGCGTGTGTGTGTGTGAATGTGTGTGTATGAGCGTGCGTGTGTGTATGAGCGTGCGTGTGTGTATGAGTGTGCGTGTGTGTATGAGCGTGCGTGTGTGTATGAGCGTGCGTGTGTGTATGAGTGTGCGTGTGTGTATGAGCGTGCGTGTGTGTATGAGTGTGCGTGTGTGTGTGAATGTGTGTGTATGAGCGTGCGTGTGTGTATGAGTGTGCGTGTGTGTATGAGTGTGCGTGTGTGTATGAGCGTGCGTGTGTGTATGAGTGTGCGTGTGTGTATGAGCGTGCGTGTGTGTATGAGTGTGCGTGTGTGTGTGAATGTGTGTGTATGAGCGTGCGTGTGTGTATGAGCGTGCGTGTGTGTATGAGTGTGCGTGTGTGTGTGTGAATGTGTGTGTATGAGCGTGCGTGTGTGTATGAGTGTGCGTGTGTGTATGAGTGTGCGTGTGTGTGTGTGAATGTGTGTGTATGAGCGTGCGTGTGTGTATGAGTGTGCGTGTGTGTATGAGTGTGCGTGTGTGTGTGTGAATGTGTGTGTATGAGTGTGCGTGTGTGTGAATGTGTGTGTATGAGCGTGTGTGTGTGTATGAGTGTGTGTGTACGTGTGTGTGCATGTGTGTGTGTATGAGCGTGTGTGTGTGTTTTAATGGGTTCTACTGTTTTATCTTTGTTTTATGACTGTCCATAAACAGACAAATCTCAAGGTTGTATATGATTGTGTACTGTTCTATGTTCTATTTAAAATAGTTTTCTCCCCCACTGAGAGTGGTGTGTACTTGGAATGAAATGCCAGAGGAAGTAATAGATATGTTGTGTATTTAATATTTCAGTAATATTGTAAATATAGTGTGATTAAGCATTGTTGCTTATAGTTCATTGCGGGTTATGTGTAGAACTACAGCAATGGCATACGTTATTATGCCACCACCGCATGCCTTATTAAGCGTAAAAGCTAAGAGTGTACACGTTACCCTTGGCTCCATGTTTCTCTTTCACTTAGCTTTAATGCTTTCGAGTTACAAAACATCACAGCGGCATTGAGTAAGTTTTAAATGAACCCAAGACAAGCACAACACATTTTTTTTGCAAATGGAAAAGAGCCTTTTGAGTTTTGAAAAGATTCAGCAAGATGCTTGAGTTTAAAAAAAAGCACAGCAAGTTTATTTTTCTTTGAAAGGGGAGGGAGGCAGTTGAATTTTAAAAAGGCAGAAAATGGACAAATTCACGGGTTCATAAACAGTGAGTGTCGGAAGCAAATGACAAATTAATTAAAATAGAATTGGACACTGGCTCAGATGTTTTCGTCATTCCACAGAATGACTTTGAATGGTACTTCAAAGATACTGAACTGAAGCTGCAACTAAGAACTTATATTGGAGCACAGTGTGCCCACAACATTCGGCAGAACAACACCGACTATACCAAGTGACAAAGAAGTAAGAGTGAAACAAGCCCCATTCCTCTCTCCCACTCACGCACGTACACCGTCCTCTTACCTGAGGACAGGCTACCTTCAGCCTCCAGCCTCAGTAAGAGCGAAACAAGCCCCATTCCTCCCTCCCACAGACTCATGGATTTCTTTTCCTATCTCTCTCAATCTTGCAATCAGATTCTTACGTTGATTTGGTTGATTAAGTTCAAGTTTAATTGTCACTCAACCATATACTTGAAAACAGCCAAACAAAACAGCATTGCTCCAGGGTCAAGGTGCAAAATTCTGCACCAACAATCACACACAACACATACAGTTACGACAGCAGAAAGGCAACCAGCCACAAAAAAAAAATGCAGCGATTTTCCGGTAACTGTGCCATCAGTTAATCAGAGCAGCCACTCATTTGGGACAACTCTTAAAGATCATGAACAAATTGAGAAAATAGCTGGGATTCCCTTCATTTATTTAGGACATTACGTTGCTTAAACGGGGCAGGAGATTGTTGCAGAGTAGTTTTTAACTAGCATCAGACGCGTGCACTGTGTGGCCGTTATAGACTGCACCATGTTTAGAACAAACACTTTTTACAGTTGTGTGTGTTTTTGTTCAAAAAGCAGCGATTTTTGTCACTGATAGCTGGTGAGAAGTAAGCAGTAAGACAATTTGGAAAAGTTTTGTTCACTGTGGTTTCAAGCATTCTGGCTTGGAGATGCCAGAAACAGCTGAGAGGGGAAATGAAAATATTTCACAAATTCAACAAGTTAGGGACTATGATGAATTTGAAGGTATCAACAATCACCTTGAATATTACAATGAAAATGAAGATTTGGACGATGCAATTGTTGATAGTATTATATGAAGGCAGTCTATTATCTGCACCAGGCTCTCTCTCTGTATACACTCGTGTGTGTGTGTGTGTGTGGGAGAGAGAGAGTATACATACACATAAACACATATATAGCCCAAGTCCCTGAGTGTCACGGCCTGTAGGGTGATGGTACAACAGTGCTCATCTCATCCTAGTGCATCTGGAGACAAACACATTCCAGCTCATTGTCCACACATTGTGCATTGAAGTCGTGTATAATTTTCAGTAATTTAGGTTTATGTTAACAGGTTTGCCCTCATCTTGTTGTCTACTGAGTTGCTGCTGCATAGAACTCATTTTCATGACTTGTGGATGTGAGCCCATGTCAACAACGAAGTTTTAAGTAAACTTAAACCTACATCTGCTCGTTTTATTTTTAGCTCTGGTTTGAGTTCGAAAGGATGAGGGAGGATCTCATGAAAAGTCACTGGATACTGAAAGGCCCAGACAGAGTGGACGCAGAGAGAATGTTTCCACCAGCAGCAGCATCTAGGACAATAGACAGTAGGTGCAGGAGTAGGCCATTTGGCCCTTCTAGTCAGGACCACCATTCACTGTGATCATGGCTGATCATACACAACCAGTACCCCGTTCCTGCCCTCTCCCCATATCCCTTGACCCCGCTATCTATAAGAGCTCCATCTAACTCTCTCTTGAATGCATCCAGAGACTTGGCCTCCACTGCCTACTGGGGCAGAGCATTCCACATATCCACCACTCTCTGGGTGAAAAAGTTTTTACGTATCTCTGTTTTAAATGGCTTACCCCTTATTCTTAAACTGTGGCCTCTAGTTCTGGACTCACCCATTAGCGGGAACATACTTCCTGCCTCCAGCGTGTCCAATCCCTTAATAATCTTATACGTCTCAATCAGATCCCCTCTCATCCTTCTAAATCCCAGTGTATACAAGCTCAGTCGCTCCAATCTTTCAACATATGACAGTCCCGCCATTCCGGGAATTAACCTTGTGAACCTACGCTGCACTCCCTCAATAGCAAGAATGTCCTTCCTCAAATTTGGAGACCAAAATTGCACACAATACTCCAGGTGGGGTCTCACCAGGGCCTTGTACAGCTGCAGAAGGACCTCTTTACTCCTCTGCTCAATTCCTCTTGTTATAAAAGTCAGCATGCCATTAGCTTTCTTCACTGCCTGCTGTACCTGCATGCTTGCTTTCATTGACTGATGTACGAGAACACCTAGATCTCGTTGTACTTCCCCTTTCCTAACTTGACTCCACTTAGATAGTAATCTGCCTTCCTGTTCTTGCCACCAAAGTGGATAACCTCACTTTTATCCACATTAAACTGCATCTGCCATACATTTGCCCACTCACCCAACCTGTCCAAGTCACCCTGCATTCTCATAACATCCTCCTGACATTTCACACTGCCACCCAGCTTTGTGTCATCAGCAAATTTGCTAATGTTACTTTTAATCCCTTCATCTAAATCAATAATGTATATTGTAAACAGCTGCGGTCCCAGCACCGAACCTTGCGGTACCCCACTGGTCACAGCCTGCCATTCTGAAAGGGACCCGTTAATCGCTACTCTTTGTTTCCTGTCAGCCAGCCACTTTTCAATCCATGTCAGTACTCTGCCCCCAATACCATGTGCCCTAATTTTGCCCACTAACCTCCTATGTGGGACTTTATCAAAAGCTTTCTGGAAGTCCAGGTACACTACATCTACTGGCTCTCCCTTGTCCATTTTCATAGTTACATCCTCAAAAAACTCCAGAAGATTAGTCAAGTATGATTTTCCCTTCATAAATCCATGCTGACTCAGACTGATCCTTCTACTGCTATCCAAATGTGTCATAATTTCCTCTTTTATAATTGACTCCAGCATCTTTCCCACCACTGATGTCAGGCTAACCAGTCTATAATTCCCTGTTTTCTCTCTCCCTCCTTTCTTGAAAAGTGGGACAACATTAGCCACCCTCCAATCAGCAGGAACTGTTCCTGAATCTATAGAACATTGGAAAATGATTACCAATGCGTCCACGATTTCTAGAGCCACCTCTTTAAGTACCCTGGAATGCAGACCATCAGGTCCCGGGGACTTATCAGCCTTCAGACTCAACAGTCTATTGTTATGCCGTTGGCCCCCTCCTTTGTGAAAATCGCAAGAACTCTAGTTAAGGGGGGTCAACTGACCCAAGAGAGGGAGACGTGCGAAAGACCACGTTCTTCCAAGAAGCAGAATAAAAAGTGACTTTGACTATTGTCTCATGGAGACCACCTGAAAAGCCCTCGGGCAAAGTGGGCTGGTTGAGAGAGAGATCGCATTACCTGCAACTTGATTGACACCTGCGATCCCGTGAAGAAGTATAAAGGCGGGTCTGAGGGGAGGACCCTCAGACGCACCAAGGAGACACCAAGGAAGCATGATACCGATTCCCATGGGAGCGGGACGCCATTTAGGAGGCCACGTGCGTCAGATTCCGGATCGGGAATCTGTGGCTGAAGCCAAAGGAAAATCGCTTTTAGCTAACAACTGATTCCAGGGAATTGTTTCGCAAAGACAACGGGCAAGTGTTCTTTCTTTCACCAGTCCTCTCTCTCTCCAACACGTGAAATGCCAGCGGTTCCCAAACGGAAAAGACTGCAGATTTCTAAGTGACTTTAATATTCAATTGGACTCAGTATTACCCCTAGACAACTATAGAGCTTATTTCTGATTAATTATTATTACACCGGTGTTTTAGATTGAGTATTGACGACGTATATGATCTGAATGTTTGTATTAACCTTACGTTTGTGCCTTTTTTTTTGAATAAAATGTTTGAAAATAGTAGCATCAGACTCAGCTGATCCATCTATCTTTGCTGGTAAGTTACCTGGTTACGGGGTTTTCGTAACACTATCTAACACTGTTTCTTGCCTAATATAAATTTCCTTCAGTTCATCCTTTACCCTAGTTCCTTTGGCCACTATTACATCTGGGAGATTGTTTGTGTCTTCCCTAGTGAAGACAGATCCAAAGTACCTGTTCAACTCATCTGCCATTTCCTTGTTCCCCATAACAAATTCACCTGTTTCTGTCTTCAATGGCCCAATTTTAGTCTTAACTATTTTTTTTCTATTCACATACCTAAAGAAGCTTTTACCATCCTCCTTTATATTCTTGGCTAGTTTATCTTCATACCTAATTTTTTCTTGGCGTATTGCCTTTTTTATTATCTTCTGTTGCTGTTTAAAAACTTCCCAGTCCTCTGGTTTCCCGTTCATCTTTGCTATGTTATACTTCTCTTTTATTTTTATACTGCCCTTTACTTCCCTCGTCAGCCACGGCCGCCCCTTACTCCCCTTAGGATCTTTCTTCCTCTTTGTAACGAACTGATCCTGCACCTTCTGCATTATTCCCAGAAATACCTGCCATTGTTGTTCCACTGTCTTCCCTGCTAGGGTATTGTTCCATTGAACTTTGGCCAGCTCCTCCCTCATAGCTCCATAGTTCCCTTTGTTCAACTGTAATATTGACACATCCGATTTTCCTTTCTCCTTCTCAAATTGTAGGTTAAAACATATCATATTATGGTCACTCCTAATGGTTCCTTTACCTCGAGGTCCCTGATCAAATCCGGTTCATTGCACAACACTAAATCTAGAATTGCCTTCTCCTTGGTAAGCTCCAGTACAAGCTGTTCTAAGAATCCATCTCGGAGGCACTCCACAAACTCCCTTTCTTGGGGTCCAGTACCATTCTTATTCTCCCAGTCTACCTGCATGTTGAAATCCCCCATTAAAACCATATCATTACCTTTGCTACATGCCAATTTTAACTCTTCATTCAACTTACACCCTACATCCAGACTGCTGTTTGGGGGCCTGTAGATAACACCCATTAGGGTCTTTCTACCCTTAGAATTTCTCGGTTCTATCCATACTGACTCTACATCCCCTGATTCTATGTCTCCCCTCGCAAGGGACTGAATATCATTCCTCACCAACAGAGCCACCCCACCCCCTCTGCCAGTCTGTCCTTTCGATAAGATGTATATCCTTGAATATTCATTTCCCAGGCCCTGTCTCTTTGAAGCCATGTCTCTGTTATTCCCACAACATCGTACTTGCCAATTTCCAACTGAGCCTCAAGCTCATCTACTTTATTCCTTATACTTCGTGCATTCATAAATAATACTTTTAATTTTTTTACTCCCCTCTCCTTTCATATCAATTCCTATTTCACTTGGCCCATACTGTATGATCTCTTCTTGAGCTTTCTACTACATTGATTCTGTTGTCCTTTTTAACTTTTCTTATTTTCACTTTCCCTTTAACTCCATCCTTATATTTCCAGTTCATCCCCTCCCCCCCACTACTTAGTTTAAACACATCCTTGTTGCAGTGGCAAACCTGTCTGCCAGAATGCTGGTCGCCCGCCTATTAAGGTGCAACCCGTCCCTTTTGTACAATTCATCCCTACCCCAAAACAGATCCCAGTGGTCCAAGAATGTAAATCCTTGCTTCCTGCACCAGTTCCTCAGCCACACATTCAGATCCATTATCTCCCTGTTCCTGCCCTCTCCAGCACGAGGAACTGGAAGCAAACCAGAGATAACTACCCTGGAGGTCCTGCTTTTCAGCCTTCTTCCGAGTTCTCTGAAGTCCCGCTGCAGAATGTCCTTCCTCTTCTTCCCGATGTCATTTGTGCCGACGTGACTACCACTTCCGGCTGTTCACCTTCATCCTTGAGGATGCTCTGCAATCGGTCCGTGATGTCCTGAATCCTGGCTCCAGGGAGGCAACACACCATCCTTAAATCTCGCCTGTTGCCGCAGAAATCCCTTTCCGTACCTCTTACTATGGCGTCCCCTACTACCACGGCTCTTCCTGATGTCTGACTCCTCGGCTCTGCTTCTGCACCAATTTTCGGCTCGCAGACCTGTCCGCCTCTCAGACTGGCAGTATCTTCTGTCCTGACAGCTTCCAAGAGGGTGAACCTGTTTACGAGAGGTACATCCCCCGGGGTCTCCTGTACTTCAAGCATCCTTTCCTTCCTCATCGTCACCCCCTTTCTCTCTTCCAGTATCCTCGGTGTAACGACCTCACTGTAGGTCCTGTCCAGAAAACTCTCATTTTCGCAGATAAACCTGAGGTCATCCAGTTCTTTCTTCAGTGCTGCAACATGCTCCTTCAGAAGCTGAATCTGGACACACTTTCCACAGCTGTAACAGCCAGGGGCACCATCAGTGTCCCTGACCTCCCACATCATGCACGTAGCACACTGAATCAGCTTAGCGGTCATGTCTTCACCCTCTCCAATTGTGCCTGGTGTAGTCTCCTCCCTCAGCCTCCTCACCGAAGACTCTCGAGCCAAAGACTCTCGAGCCAAAGACTAGCACTTTTCACACCAGGCACTTCCGTCGACCAGGCCACTTCCCGACCAGAGAGCAACACGCACAAACTGCTGGAGGAACTCAACAGGTCAGGCAGCATCTGTGGAAATGGACAAACACAGTCGCCATTTTGGGCCGAGACCCTTCATCAGGACTTTGCCCAAAGCAGCAAATGTTTATTCCCTTTTTTGTGCTCTCTTTTTGCACTAGCTATTTAACTTAATTTTTTTATGTATTTCTTATCGTGATTTAATTAAAAAATATTATGTATTGCAATGTACTGCTGCCGCAAAAACAACAAATTTCATGACATATGCCGGTGATATTAAACCTGGTTCTGACTCTCCACAGATGCTGCCTGACCTGCTCAGTTCCTCCAGCATTTTGTGTGTGTTACTCAAGATTTACAGTATCTGTAGAATCACTTGTATTTAGGACCAGAGGGCACAGACACAGAATAGAAAGAGTCCCTTTAGAACAGAGATGAGGAGGGATTTCCTCAGCCAGAGGGTGGTGAATCTGTGGAATTCTTTGCCACAGGCAGCTGGAGGCCAAGTCACTGGGTGTATTTAAGGCAGAGAGCGATATGGGCGCCACGTAATGCTATTACAGCTTGGGGCATCAGAGTTCAGAGTTCAGTCCTGTTATCGGTACGTCCTTACTGTGTGCACATGGCTTTCCTCCAGGTGCTCGATTTCTCCCCGCAGGCGTACCGGTTAGTGGGTCAGCTGGTCATTGTAAACGGTCCTGAGATTAGGTGGGTTGCTGGGCCGTGCACTCGGTGGGCTGGAAGTGTGTGTTCCACACCGTATCTCTAAATGAATAAACAGCATTCCTGATAGGTAAGGGGGTTAAGGGTTACGGGGAGAAAGTAGGACAACATGGTGAAGAAAAGTCAACCATGACTGACTGTGTGAGTAAGTGATGGGCCAAATGGCCTAATTCTGCTCCTAAATCTGTGGTCTTATTTACCTCTGTGTATTCCATCATTAAAGTTCCTTACCCGTCTCCTCCTTCTCATCTGCCTAACCCCACTTCAGTGCCGAACATGTGTAGAGGTTTTTAAAATGATGTTATCATTTAGAGATACGCTGTGCTACATCCTTGGGTTGTGGTAGGAACGCGGAGTGCCCGGAGGACGCGGGAAGAATGTATTAAATCTCTTAGAGGACACCAGGATTGAACTCTGAACTCCGACACCCCGAGCTGGAATTGTGTCGTGACGCGACTGTCCCGAGCTACCCCCACCCCATCCCACCCTGCACACTCGCCCCCTCACCCTCCCCTGTGGGTGTCGGTGAGGTGTTAGTAGCCACAGGCCGGAGCTGAGGACGGATCCTGCTGTTAGAGTTGGGTGGGGGTGCAGGCTGGAGGGTGTTAGGCGAGGGGGTTGTCTGGGTGGGGGTGCAGGCTGGAGGGTGTTAGGCGAGGGGGTTGTCTGGGTGGGGGTGGTGAGCATGTGAGGGGACGGGGACGCCTGTACCTGTCGACCAGGACCCCGGCTCCACCTCGTAACGGAACACCTGCTGCATTGGCATCCTCTGCGCAACTGGTGGTGGACGGGAGAGAAACAATCGATCAGCACGTACAACAGAGCCCCCTCTCATAGAAATCTGTGGAGCCTGCATCACCCATACCCACAGCAGCCAGCTGACAGGGGGAGGGCTGGGGCAGGGACACACCAAGAAACAGCGTCTGGCTGATTTAAGTGCCAAGCCACATTAAACAGATTTCCGTCAAGGTTGAGGGCAAAGGACAAATTGGTGATTAGCTGCCTACTCAGAGACTTTACTCCCTCAGCACTGAACTGTCTCTGTGACTGTGGCCTGCAGCCATCGACACTCCCTCAGCACTGAACTGACTCTGTGACTGTGGCCTGCAGCGATCGACACTCCCTCAGCACTGAACTGACTCTGTGACTGTGGCCTGCAGCCATCGGCACTCCCTCAGCACTGAACTGACTCTGTGACTGTGGCCTGCAGCCATCGACACTCCCTCAGCACTGAACTGTCCGTGACTGTGTCCTGCAGCGATCGTCACTCCCTCAGCACTGAACTGTCCGTGACTGTGACCTGCAGCCATTGACACTCCCTCAGTACTGAACTGACTCTGTGACTGTGGCCTGCAGCCATCGACACTCCCTCAGCACTGAACTGTCCGTGACTGTGGCCTGCAGCCATCGACACTCCCTCAGCACTGAACTGTCTCTGTGACTGTGGCCTGCAGCCATCGACACTCCCTCAGCACTGAACTGTCTCTGTGACTGTGGCCTGCAGCCATCGACACTCCCTCAGCACTGAACTGTCTCTGTGACTGTGGCCTGCAGCCATCGACACTCCCTCAGCACTGAACTGTCTCTGTGACTGTGGCCTGCAGCGATCGTCACTCCCTCAGCACTGAACTGTCCGTGACTGTGACCTGCAGCCATTGACACTCCCTCAGTACTGAACTGTCTCTGTGACTGTGGCCTGCAGCCATCGACACTCCCTCAGCACTGAACTGTCTCTGAGGCTGTGGCCTGCAGCCATCGACACTCCCCTCAGCACTGAACTGTCTCTGTGACTGTGGCCTGCAGCCATCGGCACTCCCTCAGCACTGAACTGTCTCTGTGACTGTGGCCTGCAGCCATCGGCACTCCCTCAGCACTGAACTGTCTCTGTGACTGTGGCCTGCAGCCATCGACACTCCCTCAGCACTGAACTGTCCCTGTGACTGTGGCCTGCAGCCATCGACACTCCCTCAGCACTGAACTGACTCTGTGACTGTGAACTCACTCTCGTGGGCTCATTCTCGGTTCATGTTCTGTGGATTGTTTGTTTACTTTTTTACTGTTTGTGATTTGTTTCTCTTTTTCTCACGTTGGATGTTTGACTGTCTTTGTGGTGCGTGGTTTTTCATGAGTTCTAATGTGTTCCTTTATTTTGTGGCTGCCTGCATAAGGACAAGTGTCAGTGTTGTATACAGTATACATACTTTGATAAGAAGTGTGCTTTTAACTCTGAAACGGGAATCAAAGCTGTCAACATCTGGCACCCGAAACAACTGCAAGCCTTGGAGGGACGTCCCGGGGAGTCTGCGCTCCAGAGAGGGGGAAGGAGACAGCGGAATCCCACCAATCTCCCCTCCCAAGGCAAATCATCTGTACAACACACAGTGTATTAGAATAAATCTGTAGACTTTTCAGCGACCTAATTTAATTGGCCAAATTTAAATTCCACAGCTGCCTCTGCGGGTTTTGAACTCATGTCTTCAGGTCAGTAGATCAACCCAGAATGACAGGGAAGCACTGAAACCGAGAGGAGGGAGAGGACACTTATGAAACTGCGGCACCGGAACAGGCCCTGAGGCCCAACGTGGCTGTGATGAACTAAACTAAACCCCTCCTGCTTGCACAGGGTCTAGATCCCTCCATTCTCCGCACACTAGCCTGACAGCCTCTTAAATGCCTCTATTGTATCGGCCTGCAGCACACTCTGTCACCCAGTGCTCTCTGTGTAAAAAGAAATTTGCTCTGCACATCTCCTTTAAACTTTCCCCCCTTGCCTTTAACCCAAGTCCTCTGGTGCCTGACATTTCTACCCTGGGGAAATAGATACAGTCGGTCTACTTTATCTGTGCCTCTCATAATCTTATAAACCTCTATCTGATCTCCCGCAGCCTCTGCCACTCCAGAGTAAACAACCCGCGTTTGTACAACCTCTACTTGTAGAACATGCCCTCTAATCCAGGCAGCATCCTGGCAAACCTCTTCTGCACCCTCTTATAAAAAGCTTCATTGATTCTGTCAGAGTATTGTTCTATTATCATTGAGTACGCTCACAGGAAAATGACTCTTGGGGTAGAATATGGTGACATACATGTACTTTGATAATAAAATTTACTTAGAACTTTTAACATCCATCTTATAATGGAGCAATCGGAGCTCCACGCAATACTCCAAGTTCAGCCTAACTGAAGTTTTGTTAATTGCAATGTGACCTCCTGACATCTACACTCCATACCTCAACCAACAAAGACTAGCATGCCATCTCCCTGCCTTATAGCACTTCATGGCACTACGATCTTCTACCTCGGGGTGTGTGCTTAGCCCACTGCTCCACTGTCTGTGTTGGTGGAATCTCAGGTGGTAATGAGAGGGCATACAGGGGTGAGATATGCCAACTAGTGGAGTGGTGCCGCAGCAACAACCTGGCACTCAACGTCAGTAAGACGGAAGAGCTGATTGTGGACTTCAGGAAGGGTAAGATGAAGGAACACACACCAATCTTCACAGAGGGATCAGAAGTCTAGAAAATGAGCAGTTTCAAGTTCCTGGGTGTCAAGATTTCTAAGGATCTAACCTGGTCCCAGCATACCGATGTAGCATAAGAAGGCAGAACAGCGACTATACTTCATTAGGAGTTTGAAGAGATTTGGCATGTCAACAAATACAGTCAAAAACTTCTATAGTTGTACCGTGGAGAGCATTCTGACAGGCTGCATCACTGTCTGGTATGGAGGGGCTACTGCACAGGACCGAAAGAAGCTGCAGAGGGTTGTAAATCTGGTCAGCTCCATCTTGGGTACTAGCCTACAAAGTATCCAGGACATCTTTAGGGAGCAGTGTCTCAGAAAGGCAGCATCCATTATTAAGGAACTCCAGCACCCAGGGCATGTCCTTTTCTCACTGTTACCATCAGGTAGGAGGTACAGAAGCCTGAAGGCACACACTCAGCGATTCAGGAACAGCTTCTTCCCCTCTGCCACCTGATTCCTAAATGGACATTGAACCTTGCGTGTTAAGAAACTGCAAGGGTAAAAGGACCCTGATATACAGGCCTCCCAACGCTGGCTGGGATATGGACCACAGATCACAATGGGAAATAGAAAAGATAGCACAAGACAGAACACAATAAGCAACAAAACAAGGCCACATTTTCCCCCCGTCCACACATGTACAGGGTCCTCCAGTCTCCAGTCTCCAGCGTCCAGCGTCCAGCATCCAGCCTGCAGTGGACTTGAGCTCGAACCTGCAGACACTGGGTTTCAACTTCCAGAGATTCACAGACTCAGGGCTCTGGCTACTTCGAGCCTTAGAACATGACAGCACATCTAGTCCGTGTGGACTATTCATCTACCTTGTCCTGTTGACCTTTACCCAGACATACCCCTCCCATCCATGTACCCCAAGAACCTATCCAAACTTCTCTTAAAATTTGAAGCTGAACCTGCACCCACCACCTGTGAACGCAGCTCGTCCCAAACCCTCACCACCCTGAGTGAAGAAGCTCCCCCTCATGTTTCACTTTAAACATTTCACCTTTCACCCCTAACCATGACCTCTCGTCCTAGAACCACCTAACCGCAGTGGAAAACGCCTGTTTGCATTTCATCAGCATCTTTATGTGTCTTATTGTATGACGTGGGTGATTACGGTCTTTCATCTGTCTTTAATCTGAGAAGTTCTAATAAGCTCTTCAAAACTTTTGCCTGTCCATCCCTTTATGTAACTCATGAATGTCATGCACTGACATTTTCTTCCATCAATTTTTCCCGTCACTACAAGATGTTCGAGCTTCTCTTTCCTCAGTACACATCCCCAAAATTCCAACTGCTGTTTCCTGACTGATGATCAGTTCTCTTCTTATTCCGGCTTTTCACAACACTTCCTCATTTGTTACTCTGTCCTTTTGTGATATTTTTATCATTCTTCTCAAAAACCACGTTTCTGCAGCTTCAAGTCTTCCCTCATTTTGCTTTGATAGTCCAGCATTCGCTTCCGTACATCAGTGGGGAATGAAGGTAGCTCTGCAACTCTAAGTTTCACACCCAGAGAAATGACCTTGCTCAAACACTCAAACGTGCATTTAGCAATCCCAATCCCTCTTCTAGTTTCATTTACCTTATCTATACCCCTCAGAATTTTGTACACCTCTATCAAGTCTCCCCTTATTCTCCTACGCCCTACGGAATAAAATCCTAAACTATTCAACCTTTCCCTGTAACTCAGGTCCCCAAGTCCTGGAAGCATCCTTGTAAACTTTGTCTATACTCTTTCAATCTTAATGATATGTTCCAACTCCATCTCCATTCATATCTCTATTTTGCTGTCCTTTTACAGCTGTCTACACTGTAGACCAAACACCAATCTTTATGTTGCCAGCAAATTTACAAACCCAGTCACTCACAATTTCAGCCAAGTCACATATATACAGTATCCTGCAGAAGTCTTGGGTATATCTATCTATCTATCTAGAGTGTCTAGACTTTTGCACAGTATTGTATTTGTCAACATGGAGGGGAAAACGAGCTTGTGAATCTGACGGGAAGAAAGGATGTTGGGAATGGTGAGCGTGGAGCGCTGCTGGAGGGGTGTGGAACAGGTGGCAGAGAAGGAGAGCCGGAGTGGGAGGTGTTGTGGGTGCAGACACACCCAGCCCTGAGACACCAGGCAAGGTCATTTGATTCCAAACAATACGTTTGTTGATCATTACAGAATGTCTCTCTGGTGCTTCCTGCTCCCTCCCCTCTCCCTTCCCTTTTTCCCTCCCCTCTCCCTTCCCTTTTTCCCAACCCCCTCCCTGCCCCATTCCCATTCCCAGGTCACAATAGAGACCTGTATCAGAATCAGATTTATCATCACTCACATGTGTCATGAAAGATTTTGCTTTTTTGTGACAGCAGTACAGTGCAATGTATAAAATCACTGTAGTACTGGGCAAAAGTCTTAGGCACCCAAGCTATATATCTGCCTAAGAGTTCTGCACAGCACTGTTGTGTCACGAACAACAGAAGCCTGTTGTTTTCTTTGCAGTTGAACAATAAATGATCTACTTGTAGTTTATATAATTACTTATAAACAATTACCTGCTTACTATAATTCCTAGTGGCTGTAGTCTGCACATAACAGTTAATATGCCCCTAGTGCAGGTGTTCCCAGCCTTTCATACCATGGTGTCATGAGTCCTGTGGGCCATACTACAGGGGTTGTGGGGTCCATGTGTGGAGAATGATTTGTCTCGCGGTGTCACTCAGTTGGGTCACCAATGCTCTGTTGGTATTCCCATATATAATCTCTCGTTTCAATCTCTACATGAGAGTCTGCTAACCCTGCTCCCAGGCTGAGCTGTCGGCAGTATTCACTGTGACAAAGTCTGCTGTT
Source organism: Hemitrygon akajei (assembly GCF_048418815.1). Taxonomy (NCBI): domain Eukaryota; kingdom Metazoa; phylum Chordata; class Chondrichthyes; order Myliobatiformes; family Dasyatidae; genus Hemitrygon; species Hemitrygon akajei. The sequence goes on along the minus strand of NC_133129.1, from coordinate 19,742,191 downwards.
CCTCCGTAGCACAATTCAGTCATTGCCAGCGCTCAGTGACAGAGTCTGCTGTTCCTCCGCTCCTGGGTTCAGTCATTGCCACAGACTGAGGGGTCCATGGATTCCAAGTTGGGAGCCTCTATTCTTGTGGTTATACAAATTCCCAAAGCTTTGTTCTACACTAAGTAAATGTTTTCTCAATGGTTAATTTTTATCCCAGTATTGACTAAGAGTTTTCTAGCTAGTCTATTATTCCCGGTGGATTTAGTTGGAATTTTTCCTATCTTTGGGTATAAAAATAGCTGTTCTATCCGAGCTGCCATCTTTAGATCCTCCCTTCTTCGAGTAGTCAGACCCCCGTCACTGTTCTGTTCCCGTTCCCTTTGTTCTATCAACTCTTAATAAAACAATTGTGAGGCAAATCAAATCAAATCAAGTTTAATTATTATTCAACTGTAAGTGGATACAACCAAATAAAATGGTGTTCCTCTGGGGCCAAGTTGCAAAACGAACACAGCACCAAGAATTTCACCGATCGAACACTGGAGGGCAACACTGACGGTAGAGGCCAGCCCACACCCCAGATCAGGGGCCATGCTGGTGTCTCCTCACCTGGACTGTAGCAGCAGGCAAGCCCACGGCTTCAGGCCTAGTCCTTGCTATAACTGAGCCTCCGCAACTCCCATGCAGTTTGACTTCTAAAATACAACTGAATCCCACAGGCCCCACAGCACCAACCCCAGCACAAAGCATTCAACCCATTCAGTACCAACATGGATGAAACTCCATTTCCAAAACCACTCTCCCCTCATACCCCTCAATGCCTTCTGTACCTAGAAATCTACTCAACTACCCCTTAACGATAAGCAGGTTTGTCCTCTACTGCAACAACAATCTGCTGGAGGAACTCAGTGGGCTGAGCGCCATGATGGTGGGGTGGAAGGAATTGTCAACGTTTCAGGTCAAAATCCTGCATGAGACAAATCATCATCAGTTACCTCCACCTCCAAAGATGCTGCTTAACGCTGAGCTCCTCTAGAGCCTATCATCTGGTGTCTCCACTACCCACAACAATGGCAAAGTGAATTCCACAGGTTCACCGCACCCCGGGCCTCGACATTTCTCCTCATCGCAGACCTGAACCCCTTCCAACTTTATCAAAGTTTAAAAGTTCAAATAAATATATTAGTTAAGTGTTTATATGCCACCATACTCAACCCTGAGATTCATTTTCTTATAGGCATTCTCAGAAATACAAAGAAACACAATGGAATCAGTGAAAGATCTACCCAACAGGACAGACATCCGATGTACGAAAGACAACATGCTGTGCAAATACAAACTCAAAAATAAAACAAAATAATAATAATGACCATAGATAAATAAACAATAAATATAGAGAAGATGAGATGAAGAGTCTTTGAAAGTGAGTCTATAGGTTGTGGGAAAATTTCAATGATGGGGCAAGTGAAGTTGAGTGAAGTTATGCTCTTTAATTCAAGAGCCTGATGGTTGAGGGGTAATAACCAATCCGGAACCTGCTGGTGTGAGTCCTGCGGCTCCTGTACTTCCTTCCTAAAGGCAGTAGCAAGAAGCCTGGATGGTGGGGTTCTTGATGATGGATGCTTTATCCTGAGAGTATGAAGCCGTACCCCTCACACACCATCAATTTTTAAGGCCCTAGAGATAGGGGGGTATCTTCCCTTGCCACTTGTCAAACCCAGTCAGAATCCATTCCTGATGAAGGATTTCAGCCTGAAATGTGGCTCTTTATTCCTCTCCACAGACGCTGCCCAACCTGCTGAAGTCCTCCAGCACCCTGTGTGTGTTGCTCTGCACTTCTCTTGTGTTCAGTTAGGCCAGTAACATAGCAGATAGTGTGATGCTATAACAACACCAGCGACCAGGATTCAAGGAGTTTGTGTGTTCTACCCATGACTACGTGGGTTTCCTCCAAGTGCTCCGGTTTCCTCCCATAGTTCAAAGATGCATGGGTTTGGGTTACTGAGTTGTGGGCATGTAATGTTGGTGCTGGAAGTGTAGTGACACTCACAGGCACATCATTGACTGTGTTGGTTGGTGACATAAACGATACATTTCACTGTATGCTTCGAAGTACATGTGATAAATAAAGCTAGTCCAATCTAGATCCCACCAGTGGTAAACCTCTCCACCCTGGAGAAGTGCCATCATTGGGGAGAAGTGACGTAAAGCTATGGATGAGGATCAGGAAAGATCTGATTATAACCATGACTCCATGTTCCCATCTATTGCCCAGTAACCCTCTCCTTCCCCTCACATCTCCTCTGTTAATCCACATCCACCTCAGATCCACCACCTTTTGAGGAAGACTCAGCCCCCTCGGAGAGAAACATGTACCAGCTGCTAAAGCTCCAGGTAAAGATACTGGAGCCTCTGCCCTCCTACCAATTCAGGAGGGTGTGGCATTTGTATCTTGGCTTGCAGCTGATGCACTCACGTAAATATCTTCCACGTGGTAGTTTTAATGGTCTCACCATTTTTGTTGTCTGCTTCCTTTGATATTTTGTGTTCATTACAACAAAGCTCCCAAGGCCATTGAAGACACAGCTGCAGGCCCAGGCCCCACCCTCAGTTTACACCCACCCCACCCCAGTCCACCCCTCTCGCAGCTGCTCAATGGCAGCCCCGGCATTTGTTCCACTGTCACTCACCGAGGGTCTTGACTTGGTTACTGGGTCCGCTGGGCAGGCTGGGCCCGTGGGCATTGACAGCACGTATCACAAACCGGTACCAAGTCCCTGCGTCCAGGTGCTTAATCACCATGGATTCCGATTCGGATTTGATCCGCTCCCCGAGCACGGTCCAGCTCCCGTTCCTTGCCGACCTGCTGAGAGAGGGCAAACAGATCTCACCGGCTCCCCGTGCAGGAAAGAGGATGGGGAGACAGGTGGCAGAAAGAGAGGGACAGAGAGGTGTGAGAGGAGGAGGGGAGGGAGATGGGCAGGAAAAGGTGGAGGGGAGAGGGAGGGGGAGGATGAGAGGTGAGGGAGATGAGAGAGGGAGGAGGGGTGAGGGAGAGGGAGGACAGGAGGCAGATGGAAAGAAAGGGATGGGTAGAGGAGGATGAGAGGGAAGATAGGAGGAAGATCCATAAAGGGAATGGAGGAGAGAGATGGCAGAGGGAGAGGGAGAGGAAGGTGAGAGAGGGAAAGGGACAGGGAGAGGTGGAGGGGACAGGGAGAGGAGGAGGGAATTGGTTGAAGAGGAGGGGGTTGAGGAGGAGGGGTGAGTGAGGGGAGGTGAGGAAGATGGTAAGAAATGGATGAGGAGAGGGAGGGAGAGGGGGAAGATGAGAGGAAGAGCAATAAAAGGGGTGGGGAGAGAGGGATGGCAGGAGGGAGGGGAGAGGGGTAGGAAGGGAGAGGAAGAACAAGGGAGAGGGAGAGGAGGAGGGAGAGGGTGAGGGAGGACAGGGAAAGATGAAAGGGATGGGGAGAGGGAAGATAAAGGGAAGATCGATAAAGGAGGTGGGGAGAGAGAAATGGGAGAGGGAGAGGGAGAGGAAGAGATAAAGAGAGGGAGATTCAGTCTCGACCTCGGGCATTGTGTGTAAGGAGTTTGCACACTCCCCCCGTGAACACGTGGGCTTTGCTTGGTTTTCTCCCACAGTGCAAAGACGTGCAAATTGACTAGTTTAAATTGCCCCTCGTGAGGCTGAGGGGTGGAGTCTGTTGGGAACATGGAGAGTATGACACAGGATCTGTGTAGGATCAGTGTCAATGGGTGGTTGTTGGTCAGCAGACAGGATGGGCTGATGGGCCTGCTTTTGTGCTGTCACTGTCTGCGACTCCACCACCTCATTAAGATTCTCCCTCCCTCTCCCTCCCTCCTAAGTACTTTCACCATCCCCTATTTTTATTTCAGATCTCTGACAACTGCAAGATTTTCCCATTGACATTTCTGAACAGTGTGGAGCCCGATTGGTTGAAAGACAGACTGCTTCAGAGTGACCTCTCGCCCGAGTGGCCAGTTCAGTCCGTATCCATGGTGATGGGAGTGAGGGTGTGAGTAGTAGGCAGCCAAATGCCTTTTCCTCAGAGATAACAGCTTCACTCACACAGTCTGCTGGTTTCCCTGTTCCACCCCTCCCCTGCCCCATTCGAGTGTAAACAATGCTCCTCATAAGCCCTGACAGTAAGTTCCTGTGCAATGTCACAGTCAGATCCAGGGATTAAAAGATTTAGCAGACTTTATGAGATTTGAATTGTTTTTGTAATGAGAAGCCAAACAACAGGGCGGTCAGATAATGGAGAAGACAGGCACTGCACATTTCAGACAGGTGTCATTTGAAGCCTGCACATAGCAGAGACTCTCAAATCTATTTCACAGCCCCGACACAGTGTAATGCCTCTCAGCACGCCAGCAGCCCGGGTTCAGTTCCTGCCGCCGTCCGTAAGGAGTTCGCACGTTCTCCCTGTGACACCGTGCGATTCCTCTGGGGGCTCCAGTTTCCTCCCACGGTCCGAAGATGTACGGGTTAGGGTTATTAACTCGCGGGCATACTGTGTTGGTGCTGAAAGATTGGGGAGAGTTGTAGGGTGCCCCAGCAATCCCCGGACTGCGTTGGTCATTGACACGAACGATGCATTTCACTGTGAGTTTCGACGTACGTGTGGCAAATAAAACTAATCTTTAACCTTTCCTCACCAGTGTCTACTGACGCACCATAGAAAGCTTCTCACTGGGTATGGAGACGGCTCTGCCCACGACCACAAGGAAATGCTCGGAGTTGTGGACACAGCTCAGCACATCAGAAACCAGCCTCTCCTCCATCGACTCTGTCTACACCTCGACCCAAACACACACTCTCCCTGACACAGCTCAGCACATCAGAAACCAGCCTCTCCTCCATCGACTCTGTCTACACCTCGACCCGAACACACACTCTCCCTGACACAGCTCAGCACATCAGAAACCAGCCTCTCCTCCATCGACTCTGTCTACACCTCGACCCGAACACACACTCTCCGACACAGCTCAGCACATCAGAAACCAGCCTCTCCTCCATCGACTCTGTCTACACTTCAACCCGAACACACACTCTCCCTGACACAGCTCAGCACATCAGAAACCAGCCTCCCCTCCATTGACTCTGTCTACACCTCGACCCGAACACACACTTTCCCTGACACAGCTCAGCACATCAGAAACCAGCCTCTCCTCCATCGACTCTGTCTACACTGCTCACTGCCTCACAATCAAAACCCCACCCACCCCACTTTCTCCCCTCTCCCATCGGACAGAGGGTAGAGAGAGGCAGCCGTCGATCCCAGGGGATGATGGGTTTCAGCCTCTGGTGGACTGTGTCCTCTCCAGGGTGTAAGCCTGGGCGGAAAGATTTGAAGAATCAGCTGTTTCCCATGCAGCGGGTTCCCCATCTCCACGTCACTGATGTAGTCCCAGGGAAGGGCAAACACCGATACAGCCTGGCACAGTGTCATCGCAGAGGTTGCCAGAATGAAGTTGTAAACAACATCAAACTGCCTCAGGGACCCCGGCTCCGGATTTCTTCCTCAGGGTTTACTCCCGAAGCCTTTCCCATGGGAGTGGGTATGGCCACAAGGCAGCGGAGGTTGAAATTCAGAGTTTTCCTTCTCTTAGGCAGGCTGCCGTCCAAGACTGGCGAGCCCCACCCGCCCAAGACAGAAGGTACAAAAGCCTGAAGGCACATACCAACAGCTTCAATCCCACCGTTATCAGATTACTGAATGATCCTCTGCTACGATAAATGGACCCTTGGCCTCACAAACATGAGATCCTGCAGGTGCTGGAAATCCAGAGCAACGCACACACAATGCTGGAGGAACTCAGCAGGTCAGGCAGCGTCTATGGAGATAAATGAGGGGCCAAGACTGGAAACTTCTCCTCCCCTGACTTTCTTATTCTGACTGTTTCCCTCTTCCTGTCCAGTGCTGTAAAAGGTCTCGACCTGAAACGTTGACTATTTATTCCTTGCTGCCTGGCCTGCTGAGCTCCCCCCACCATTTTGGGTGTGTCGCTCTGGGCCTCACAATCTACCTTGCCATGGCCTTACATCTTATAGTCAGCCTGCACTGCACTCTCTCTGTAACTGTAGCACTTCATTCTGCATTCTGTTACTGCCCCAGTGCACCGACGTGATGAATTGATCTGTATGGACGGTCTGTTTTTCACCACAGCTCAGTCCGTGACAATAAGAAACAAATTCACCAGTTTAATTTTCATCTTCCCCAACACTTGTTTAGGTCTCATTCTGCTTACACCCCGTCACACACCAGGCTTCACCACTCTCTCTCAGTCAGCACCACCAACAACACTTTGACACACAGCCTGGAACCAGGCCCATCAGCCTATCTGGCCCATGCTGATCTAAGTTCCCATCTAAACTAGTCCCATCTGCCTGAGTTGCCCCGTATCTGTCCAAACCTTTCCTATCCGGGTACCCGTCCAGGTACCTTTTAGATGTTGTTATTGTACCTGCTGGGGTGTATAGCTCCAGGGGACCAGGTGGCTGAGATCCAACGGCCAGGAAGGTGGTTCTACAACACTCTGTGGAGACCGAAGGGCAGGACGAGGCACAGCAGACATCATGGTCATCCACTGCAACCAAGGAAGCCCCCAGTTGTGAGGACTACTTGTACCGCTGGACCTGGTCCTCCGAGGCTGAGGGAGTGGAACTGTCCCACTGCAACGGCTTCTCCACTTTAACCACTCTCCCACACGGGTTTCCTGTGATTGTTGGATATGACAGACAACCAACATTGTACCGGGCTCAACCAGTTCCTTTGGCAGCTTGTTCCATAAACTGACCACCCTTTGTGTGTGAAAGTTATCCCTTGGGTTTCTATTAAATCGCTCCCCTCTCACCTTAAACCTAGTTCCGGATTCCCCAACCCTGGGGGAAAAGACTGCACATTCACCCTATCCCCACCCCTCGTAATTTTATACACCTCTATAAGATCAACCTTCAGTCTCCTACGCTCCTATGAACAAAGTTCCAACCTACTCACACTGTCCCTGTAACTTGGGCCCTCAACATCTTTGTAACATTCAGTGTTCAGACAGTCGAAGAAATTATGATTGATCTGTAATCTTCTGCTCCCTGCCTTTCCCCCTAACATCTGTGGGCTAAGAAATGCACCAGGTTTAAAATTAGCAGAATTCAGTATTGTTTCATAACAGCCTTTTCACCTCTCCCTCAACAACCAAATTACCATGGTGAATCTGTCTCTCAGAGAGAAGGGAGCATCAAGGAGAAAGGAGAGATGAGCACAGAGAGACAGAGACAGAGACAGAGAGACACACACACACACAGAGACAGAGACAGAGAGAGACACACACACACACACAGACAGAGACAGAGAGAGACACACACACACACACAGACAGAGACAGAGAGAGACACACACACACAAAGAGGGAGAGACGGAGAGAGGCAAAAAGACGGAAGGTTCAGACAGACTGAGAGACAGTGAGAGGAAGAAAAAGAGAGACAGAGAGACAAGTAGAGAGTGAGAGGCATAGAGAGAGGGAGACAGAGGGAGACACAGGCAGAAAGATAGGGAGACAGACAGACAACAGAGAGACAGACAGAGACAGAGAAACAGAAAGAGAGAGGGACAGAACAAGAAAGTGAGAGAGAGGAAGAGAATGAGAGACACAGAGGAGCTTGGAAAAAAGAGGACAGAGAGAGAGAGACAGATGGAGACAGCGTAGGAGGGAAAGGAATGTAGGCTAGGTGATATGAGGGACAGACAGGTCTGATTGTCTGATGCACCATCAATAACTCTGAGACGTGAGGCGAGATATTGGCTTTTATTGACTGGAAGAAAGAACAAGCAGTAATTGACCACCATACTACATCCTGGAGACTGAGGGCTGGGCTCAGGCTCCAATTGCCTTTATACCGGGGTCAGTGGGAGGAGCCACAGGAGCAGTCAGCGGGGGGGGGGGGGGGGGGGCGTGTTCAGACAGGTATATGTAGTTCACCACATTGTCTCAGCTCTCTGATGTAACCAGGGCTAATTCCATTACATCCTCTATCAGAGCACTGTGCAGTTTAAACTTCCCGTTACAGACTAGAAGCAGACAAACGGGATAGGTGGGGGAGGGAGGGGAAGGTGAAGGTGGTCTGTGTCTGGGGGCAGTGTGGAGTTCTCTAGTGACCCAGTGCTTTGACACCAATCTGTCAGCACCACTCAGCATCTCCACGAGGCACCATTACAGGAAGGAAATGTTCGCAGATGGCAGAAGCATTAAGTGTTTAAGTAGCAAGCTAATAATCTGATGGGTTCCTCCTGCTCCCTTCCTCGTCCCCAGACTGTAAACTGCGGAGATGAGCGGGCCAGAGGAAGGAGGGATCTCTTATCTCAGCCAAGCCCGTGCCCACTGACCACAGGTCGAGCCGACGACACTGAGAGACCTCCCTCTCCAGAGTCAGTCCTGCCAAAATCCCACTCTCCGGTCAGGAATTCTACAGCCCAAACAGGAAATCTGTGTTCCAGCCACAAAAGCAGTTGGTATTGTAGTTAGTGTAAAAGACCGTGGGAAATTACAGGGGAATGTATTTATCTATTGACTGGTTGAGATACAGCGTGAACAGGCCCTTCCGGCCTTTTGAGCCACATCTCCCAGCAAAACCCCCAACTTAACCCCGGCCTAATCACAGGACAACTTACAATGACCAATTAACCCACCAACCAGTACGTCTTTGGACTGTGGGAGGAAACCGGAGCACCTGGAGGAAACCCTCACAGTCTCAGAGGTATCCTGATCGTGGGCTAAGGAATGGCTGAGAATAAATGCGAGGTCTGGTGTTTTTGGAGGTCAAACCAGGCTAGACTTGTACAGTGAACATGGAATGTAGAGCAGTACAGGCCCTTCGGCCCACCACATGCTGACTACTCCACGATCAATCCCTTCCTTCCCTTTTAGGCTGCCATTTTTCTTTCATCCATGTGCCTAAGAGTTTCTTCATGTATCTGCCTCTATTACCACCTTGGCAGCGTGGTCCACACACGCACCCTCTCCGTGTAAAAAAACTACCTCTGAAATCCCTGCTGGACTTTCCTCCAATCATCTCATATCAGCCATTTCCACCCTGGGGAAAAGTCTCTGGCTGTCCACTCTATCTATGCCTCTTATCATCTTGTACACCTCTATTGTCACCACTCCTCCCCTGCAGGCCCCGGCGTTAACCCTCCTCTGGCTGAAGACATTCTTCCTCATCTCCATTCTAAATGGATGTCCCTCTCTCCTGAGGCTGTGCCCCTGGTCCTAGACTCCCCCACCACAGGAAACATCAACATCCTCTCCACATCCACTCTATCCATGCCTTTCAAAATTTGATAGGTTTCAATTAAATCCTCCCCTCACTCTTCTAAACCAGCGAGTACAGGCCCAGAGTCACCAAACACTCCTCATACATTAACCCTTTCACTCCCGTAATAATTCCTGTGAATAGAAGACACCAGTGCTCTGTCTATTGTGCTTTCATGCCTGGGGAAACCACACAGGGCTCTCTCTGTGTAATTCACGATCTGCAGAAGGGTTCCAGCCACAGTCACACGGTGCCTGAATAAATAACCCCGTGTCATAGTAATGTCACCAAGTTTTCAACAGTCAGGGTCGGAGAAGGAACATAATTGAAGCATGGCCAGAGAATGAATGGATGATTATTCCTGATTTGAGACAGGCTGAGATATTGGTGAGGCCAAATTTGGAATATTTGGGAACTGACCCAGAGGGAAGATATCAATAAGTTTGAAAGAGTGCAGAGGAAATTTACAAGGATGCTGCCAGAACTTGAGGACCTGAGTTACAGGGAAAGGTTGAGTAGGTTCAGACTTTATTCCCTAGAGTGTAGGAGAAGGAGGGGAGATTTGATAGAGGAATATAAAGTTATGAAGCAATAGATGGGGTAAATGCAAGCTGGCTTTTTCCACTGAGGTTGGGTGAGACTAGAACTAGAGGTCAGAGGTTAAGGGTAAAAGGTGAAACATTGAAGGGAAACATGAGGGGGAACCTCCTCACTCAGAGGGAAGTGAGAGTGTGGAACGAGCTGCCAGTGGACGTGGTGGATGTGGGTTCTATTGGGGTGTTTAAGAGAAGTTTGGATAAGTACATGGATGGAAAGGATTGGGAGGTCCATGGTCTAGTTACAGGTTAATGTGACGAGGCAGATTGATAGCCTGGCATGGACTAGATGGGCCAAAGAACCTGCTTCTCTATGCCAAGGTGCTCTATGACTCTAAGGTGGTGCCATAACTTAAGGTGGCAATCAGACAGTGAGGGTGATGTCAGGCGGATGTGCCCGCACCAAATGGAGAGGGGAGGAGACACCTGCCCTCCTCCCTGGGAAGGTGCTGAAGCCACAGCCTTCCCAGCTCAGAATGGGTCGAGCATGAGGTAGACTGGGAAAGGGGAGGCAAGGGGCACGAGTGGCCTCTGGTCCACGGAGAGCCACAGACTGGTGAGACTGGCCATTCGGCCCATCATGTGCAGCGGGCTCTCCCTCGGAGGAAGCCCATTTTTTTTAGCACTTGGCCCGGAGTCTTTTCTACCTTCACAGTTCAAGTGCACTCTCTGAGAGTCACAAAGTCTCCCAGCACAGACACAGGCTCTTCGACCCATCTCATCTAGCCAGTCCCATTTTCCCATGTTTGACCCATTTCCTGCTGAACCTTTCCTATCAACGAAGATCCCCAAAACCCAGGCCATACAATCTTCTCCCATCGGGCAGGAGGTACAGGAGCCTGAAGTCTAACACTCTACTGGGTTCAGGAATGGTTACTTCCCTCAACCATCCGGTCCTTGAGCCAATTGACACAACCCTAGTCACTAGCTCAGTATAGAAATACTTCGATCACTTTGCACTACAATGAACTTACTATTTCATTCTAATTGATGGTGTTCTTTCTTGTAAAATTGTATATAATTTATGTTCAATTGATGCTTCCTTGTGAATGCTGTTGACCTGATGTTCTGAGCCTGTGGTGTTGCTGTGAGGAAGCTTTTCATTTCACCTGTGCACACACGGACTCGTGCAGGTGACAGTAAACTCCACTCTGACTTTATCCATGAATCTGTCCAAATGCCTTCCAAATCAGAATCCGGAATAACAAGTTACGCTTTATCCACAAAACATAGGACATCCCAGTTGTTTCATCCACAAAACGTAGGATATCCCGGTGTCCAATCATCTTAATTCCAGCCCCCATTCCCACCCTGACAGGTTGGTCCATGGCCTCCTCTACTGCCATGATGAGGCCACTCAGGCTGGAGGAGCAACACTTCATATTCCATCTGGGAAGCATCCAACCTGGTGTCATGAACACCGATTTCTCCAACTTCTAGTACTTTCCTCCCTCACCCCTTCCCATTTTTTTGATTTCCCACTCTGGCCCCCTTCTTACCTCTTCTCCGCAAATGCCTATCCTGTCACTCTGGTGCTCCCCCTCCTTCCATGGCCCACTCTCCTATCAGATTCCTTCATCTTCGGCCCTTTACCTTCTCCACCTATCACCTCTCAGCTTCTTGCATCATGTCCCCCTTCCCCACTCACCTGGCTTCACCTGTCACCTGCCAGCTTGTACTCTTCCCCCTCTCCCCACCTTCCTATTCTGACCTCTGACCCCTCCCTTTCCAGCCCTGATGAAGGGTTTTGAAATGCTGACTGTTAATTCATTTCCACAGATGCTGCCTGATCTGCTGAGTTCCTCCAGCATTGTGTGTGTGTTGTACTGGAATCAGTTTTATTACTTTATCTATCATGGGTAAAGGTTTCCTGCAGTCCAGTGAAGATACCCCCCCCCCCCAACGATGGCTGGGGAGGGATCCCCAGGATTGAAAGCCAACAATGGATGAAGAAACAGTGGTATCTTTCCACATTAGGGGGCACATGGGAACTTGGAGGGGAACCTGTAGGTGGTGGTGCTCCCCTCCAGATGGTGAAGGCTACGGGTCAGAGGTTTAGAGTTAATTATCATTGTCGCCTCTAGAACCACGGCTGCACTGGTATAGTTCAAAGACAACCAGCTCCACGCCCAGACCAGACCAGACCCCCAAAGTCCTCCTTCCTACCCCTCACTCACCGGGTAAATTCCACTGTGTAATACTGGAGTGGGGAGCTCCCCACACTCCTTCCTGGCTTCCATGAGAGTGCCACCTCCGAGTCAGACAGAGCAGCAGCTTCCGGTCTAGATGGGGCGTCTGGGGGCAAGCACTGGTCTGCAGGGGGGAAAAACACAACGGCTAGACACTAGAAGAATGAGAGGGGATCTCATAGAAACATTTTGAATGTTGAAAGGTTTGGACAGAGTAGATGTGGAAAGGTTGTTTCCCTTGGTGGGTGAGTCCGGGACAAGAGGTCACAGTCTTAGAATTAGAGGGTGCCCATTTAAAACAGAGATGAGGAGAAATTTTTTTAGCCAGAGGGTCGTGGATTTATGGAATTCGTTGCCACATACAGCTGTGGAGGCCCGATCATTGAGGGTTTTTAAGGAGGAGATTGACAGGTATCTAATTAGTCAGGATATCAGGGATATGAGAAAAAAGGCAGAAATTGGAACTAGACGGTAGAATAGTTTAGCTCATGGTGGAGTGGCGGAGCAGACTCAATGGGCTGAATGGCCTGCTTCTGCTCCTTTGTCTTGTGATCACCAAGACAGCCGGAAAGTCAGCACCCTGATACAGTGAGGTCCCATCAGTATACCTTCTCTGACCACATCACCATAGAGCACAGAGCAGTACAATAGGCCCTTCAGCCCACAATGTTGTGCTGGCCTACTTAAGCTATAGATACCTCAATACATTCTGTCCATCTAGTGAGCTCCACCATTCCATTGTGGCTGATTTATTATTCCTCTCAACCCCAATCTCCTGCCTTCTCTCATAACCTTTGACACCCTGACTAATCAAAAATATATCAACCTCTGATTTAAGTATACTCAATGACTTGGCCTCAACAGCCATCTGTGGCAACAAATTCCACAGATTCAGTACCCTCTGTCTAAAACATCCTCATTGCTCTCTCTGTCCTTCTATTGTGAAGCTGTGCCCTCTGGTCTTAGGTTCCCCCACTATAGGAAACTTCCTCTCCACATCTCCTCAATGTAGGCCTTTCCATATTCGGTAGGCTTCAACGAAATCCCTCCTCATTCTTCTAAACTCCAGTGAGTACAGGCCCAGAGACATCAAAAGCTCCTCTTACGTTAACCCTTTCATTCCTGGACCATCTCGTGAACCTCTCAGTCTCCTATGCTCAATGTGGTGCCAGCCTGCCCAACCTCTCCCTGTTATCCAGACAGTATTCTCACAAACCATTCCTGCTCTCTTCCCACTTTGCCGGAGGAGGGAGAGGGCTCATTGGCTATGGCTGCTCATATCAAATGATATTCAACCTTGGTAGCCTCCAGCCTGAGGGGTTGAACATCGATTTCTCCAACTTCCAGGAATGTTTCCCCCTCCCCTTTTGCTCTCCTTCTATTTACCACTCTGACCTCTTACCTCTCTTCCTCATCTGCCTATCTGGTGCCCCTCTTCCTTCCCTTTCTCCCATGGTCCACTCTCCTCTCCTATCAGATTCCTTCTTCTCCAGCCCTTTGCCTTCTCCACCTATCACCTCCCAACTTCTTACATCATGCCCCCCTTCCCCACCCACCTGACTTCACCTATCACCTTCTAACTTGTCTTCCTTCCCTCCTTGGGGCGTAAGGGAGGGTGGTGCCTCTGATGGGGTGGGCACGTCGTGCTCCCTTGGCAGTAGCTTATCCTCCACTGGTCCACATGGCACTCAGATCTAACCCGTGGCAGCAAACAGCTGTTTGCTAGTGACAGCAACTACACCCTGGTTAGCCACTTCCATGAACGGGTTAAACCAGGTGAGGGTAACCGATGGGTCGTTAACCCTCGGTGAGTTTGGGTTTGCCTACGCAAGCAAGCAAACGCTGGACCCATCAGACTGCACAGATGTAACCACCGGTCTGGCTCAGCGGACAGGAAGGCGGACACAGCAAGGCAGTGTCAAGTGTGATGAGACACTAAGGACGTCATGGCCAGCCAGATACTCCCACAGCAAAAGAAAGCCCCAAGACGGCTGATTGTCCCCAAGCTGGAAAGCAGCAACAAAAAGCAGTAACAACACACACAAAATGCTGGTGGAATGCAGCAGGCCAGGCAGCATCTATAGGGAGAAGCACTGTCGACGTTTCGGGCCGAGACCCTTCGTCAGTCCTGAGTAACACAGAGTAACAGACCTGTCAAAGCAGCACTGGACACTTCACCGACCTTAACCGCGGCCCAGAAAGTGACACATCAGCTCTCTAGTGCAATACCAGCTGAGGCCTATGAAGAAGGTGGTGCAGTGCTAACAGATAAGCTCCATCAGCTCTCCCAGTTTATGTGGCAGCAAGAGACAATTCCACAGGAGTTTAAAGATGTATCCACCATCCACCTGTGTAAGTGAAAGGGATACTGACATTCTGCAGCAAATATCCGGAATATCCTTGCTGTCTATCGCAGGCAAAATCTTCGCCAGGCTTCTCCTCAACTGTCTCACATCATACCTTGTCCGGGAACTCCTTACCAGAGAGCAGTGTGGGTTCCAGGGGCATCAACGTCAGATTCTGCACTGATGAGAAACTGTTCAACCTCAGGAGGCTCCAAAAGCTAAGGTTATGACAGACATCACTAGAGACTTCCTCTTTGCTGATGACTGTACCCTCAATGGTGGTTCAAAAGGCGATATGTAACACTGTGTTGACAAGTTTTCTGCTGCGTGGACCAATTTCCAGCTCACCAGACTGAAGTAGAGCATCAGCCAGTTCCAGGGAAATCATACATTGGGCCAAACATCACAATGAACGGTCAAGGACACAACTCAGTGAACAGGTTCACATACCTTGGTAGCGCGCTATCCCAGAACATTGTCATTGATGGTGAAGTAAGTGCCAGGATCGCCAAACCAAGAGTAGCCTTCGACAGACATTGTACCAACCTCTGGATTAGAAGTGGTGTAAGTCTGCAGGCAAAGCTGGAGGTGTGTAGGGCCAGAGTACTTGCCACTCTGCTTTATGCCTGAGAAAGATGGACAGTGTACCAACAGCATGCCAGGAAACGGAGCCATTTCCACACAGTTTGCCAGAGAAAGCTCCTCAATATTAAGTGGCAAGACAGAATCACTGACTCTGCCCAGTATCTACATAATCCCGACACAGTCCATTTACGCTGGGCAGTCCACGTAGCTCATAGGCCAGACCATTGGCTGCTTTACAGTGGACTACAGAAAGTAAAGTGTTCCCATGGAGAGTGAAGGAGGGCAAAGGAAACACTATAAAGACATCCTGATAACTTCACAAAAAGCCCAGAACCCAATAATCCAACTGTGGTCTAACCAGGGGTTTACAGAGCTGTAACACTACCTCACAGCTCTTGAACTCAATCCCCCGACTAACAAAGGTCAACCACACCATATGCTTTCTTAACAACCCTTTCAACGTGAGCGCCAACTTTGAGGCTTCTGTTTGCTCTGCTGTGTGTTGGGTGACACTCCTCCCTCCATAACGAGACAGCTGACAAACGTAGGCTGGCCAGGAAAGACAAACCAATGTGGCTGCCATCTTTTGTCCACACTGCCAAAGGACTTTCTGAGCATGGATTGGCCTCTCCAGACATTTGCAAACCAACAGGCCAGCCCAGCCCCTACAAACTCTGGATGACAAGATGGGTTCTCATCGTTGCATGACGGATGAACCAACATGTCTTCCTTCCCTCTTCCTTTCCAGTCCAGATGAAGGGTCTCAGCCCAAAACGACAACCATTAAGTCATCGCCTGATGTGCTGAGTTCCTCCAACATTTTGTGTGTGTTACTCTGGATTTCCAGCAACTGCAGAATCTCTTGTGATTATACAGGCAGAAAGGATTGGGCTGAGCGGCCTCAGTCCATGCAGGGCTCCTAATGGAGGTTCCTACCTTGAGACATGGTGGTCACATCCTTCAGTGGGCTGGGCTTCCCCTTGCCCGCCGGGCTGCGAGCTCGTACCGACACCTGGTACCTGGTCCCGGGAAGAAGGCTCCCCACCACCAGATCCTGCACAAAGAGGGACAGCAGATTCAGAGCAGACCCAGTACAACACACAGCAGAGCAAACAGAAGCCTCACGTTGAAAGGGTTGTTAAGAAAGCATATGGTGTGGTTGGCCTTTGTTAGTCGGGGGATTGAGTTCAAGAGCTGTGAGGTAGTGTTACAGCTCTGTAAACCCCTGGTTAGACCACAGTTGGATTATTGGGTTCAGTTGCGGTTGTCTTGTTTTAGGAAGGATGTAGAAGCTGTAGAGAGGGTGCAGAGATGTTGCCTGGATTAGACTGCTTGTCTTATGAGGATGGGTTGAGCACAATGTTCCCTCTAGGGTGAGCGCCTGTGCACATCTTTAGCTACTAGCACACAAAGGAATTCAAACTACTCACAAAGAGCACCCTCTACCTCATTGGCATGTTAAAAATATTTCACAAATAGTTTCCGATGTGAATGGTGTTGACAATATGGAGTTTGCGATGATACGTCTGCAGATTTTAGAACGGGCTTATTTATACTGTTTTTATTGAGGAAATTATTGATTCGCTATGTTGAATTCCAAAGTGAAAAGGTTGATATTATTACATGCTGTCATGCAGTATATGGGAAATAAGACCCATTAATATGTATTATTTAATTTCTTTTACACAATGAACCACAAACTGGATTTGGTAGTTTATTATCCTTAGAATAGCTTCAGGCTTACTTCCACTTAAACATTCGGTGCGCACGTGTTGTTGTCACTGGGCAAGGTCTTTGTGCACACTGGTCATTCCAAATTAGAGGGAACATTGGTTGAGTGAGCTCGGAGGATGTGAGGTGACTTGATGGAGGAGTACAGGATGATAGGAGGCACAGATCGATTGAACAGCCAGAGACATTTTCCCAGGGTGGAAATGCTGACAGAACGGGGCATAACTATAAGCTGATTGGAGTAAAGTACAAGGCAGATATCAGAGGTAGGTTGTTTTTAGACAGGCAGTGGTGGGAGTGTGGAACAACCTGCCAGGATTGATTGTAGAGGCAGATATATTAGGGGCAGTTAAGAAAACCTTAGATAGACACATGGATGAAATAAATATGGAGGGTTATTCAGGAGGGAAGTGTTAAATTGCTCTTGAAGGAGGTTAAAATATTGAATCAACATTGTAGGCCAAAGGGCCTGCAGTGTACTGCTCTATGTTCTATATTTTCATAATTGTTCTTTCGGATTAGTTTTCTGTACCTTTGATGCTGTTCATTACAACATTAAAGAGGTGTGTTTACTGCATTTTTTTGGTGTATTTTCTGACTCACCAACAAAACTGACTTTCAGAACACGCTGGTTACCAAGGACAGGCTGTGTGAAGCTGAGACGTAGAGATGGTGTCAGCCTGTGAGCCGATGGAAGCAGTGAGGGTGTGGTTGAGATTTTTGTGTGCCAACTCTCCGTCGGAGTTCTCTGAGGAGCCACAGGAGTTTCTGGGACTCTCAGTCAGCTGAGAGTGAGCCTAGGACTGAGTGAGTAGGCCCAAAGTTAAAACAAGGAGGCCTAGCGTGTTGCTTGAAGCCTACATTCTCAGGGCTGATGCTGGGGAACAGCCAGACACTGGAGTTAATTCCTGGCAACCAGGGACTCGGATGTGTCCGGGCTTCTGGAAGGGGAGGCTGCTGCCAGAAGGCAGATGGGCATTTGAATTTGCAAAACCCTACAGACGAATAAATACTGCAAAGAGAAGCACCGGGGTCTCCCTCCCCCCATTTGTGACATTTTCCAGGAGCATTGTTGAGGACCTCTGCCGCCCATCCACAGTTTCCTCAAAGCTGAGCGTGTGTACTGCTGCGCAGAAACAGAAATGCTCCCGCGCACAGAACTTCAGTTGTCGTGCAGCAGGGATTTTCTTTCACACAATGTTAATACAAAGTGCCGTGCAGTTTTTAGGCTGTGTAAAAGTTTCCTACTCAGAGCAATGGCTGGTCCGCACAGCTGTAAAGTAAATTAGAGGGAACGTAGCCCACGATCTCTTTGACCCACGACTGTCAGGAAGGAGGTTCAGGAGTATCAGGACTAGGACTGCCAGACTGGGAACAGCTTCTTCCCTCAGGCTGTAAGACTGATGAACACCCTGTCACCATGGAGATCTCGTCACTGGGACAGTGAGCTGTTTACTGGCTACTGATTAGCTGTGCTGCACACTTCACGTGCATTTCAAATTATATTTTACTAACTTATTTGTGCTGGTATTTTGTTTTATGTGCTGTGTGGGTGCACCGTGGTCCAGAGGAATGTCGTTTCGTCTGATTGTCTGTATGTACAGTCAGGTGACAATAACATTGAACTTGAGTCCAAGACCAGAGGAACTGTCAATGACTAATTTGATGGAGAGGGATCAAGCAGGGACCTGGAGTCCCAAAGGTACTTACATAGTTCTGTGGATTTTTTATCTGATCCTGCAAGAGAGGAATATAAATTACAGTAACGTTCAGACTCCCTGCCGAGGACAAAATCATCTTCAAAATGAGTGAGAGGTCAGACCATCATGGCCTATCAGAATCAGAAACAGATCACTAACATATGTCACCAAATTTGTTGTTTTGTAGTAGCAGTACATTGTAATGCATGATAAAAAAAATCAATAAATACATATATTACAATTTTTAATTAAACTAAATAAATTAGGATACTTAGAACATAGAACAATACAGCACAGTACGGGCCCTTCGGCCAACAATGTTGTGCCGACCCTTAAACCCTGCCTCCCATATAACCCTCCACCTTAAATTCCTCCATATACCTGTCTAGTAGTCTCTTAAATTTCACTAGTGTATCTGCCTCCACCACTGACTCAGGCAGTGCATTCCACGCACCAAACATTCTCTGAGTAAAAAACCTTCCTCTAATATCCCCCTTGAACTTCCCACTCCTTACCTTAAAGCCATGTCTTCTTGTACTGAGCAGTGGTGCCCTGGGGAAGAGGTGCTGGCTGTCCACTCTATCTATTCCTCTTAATATCTTGTACACCTCTATCATGTCTCCTCTCATTCTCCTTCTCTCCAAAGTGTAAAGCCCTAGCTCCCTTAATCTCTGATCATAATCCATACTCTCTAAAACAGGCAGCATCCTGGTAAATCTCCTCTGTACCCTTTCCAACGCTTCCACATCCTTCCTATAGTGAGGCGACCAGAACTGGACACAGTACTCCAAGTGTGGCCTAACCAGAGTTTTATAGAGCTGCATCATTACCTCGCGACTCTTAAACTCTATCCCTCGACTTATGAAAGTTAACACCCCATAAGCTTTCTTAACTACCCTATCTACCTGTGAAGCAACTTTCAAGGATCTGTGGACATGTACCCCCAGATCCCTCTGCTCCTCTACATTACCAAGTATCCTGCCATTTACTTAGTACTCTGCCCTGGAGTTTGTCCTTCCAAAGTGTACCACTTCACACTTCTCCAAGTTGAACTCCATCTGCCACTTCTCAGCCCACTTCTGCATCCTATTAATATCTCTCTGCAATCTTTGACAATCCTCTACACTATCCACAACACCACCAACCTTTGTGTCGTCTGAAAACTTGCCAACCCACCCTTCTGTCCCCACATGCAGGTCATTAATAAAAATCACAAAAAGTAGAGGTCCCAAAACCAATCCTTGTGGGACACCACTATTCACAACCCTCCAATTTGAATGCACTCCCTCCACCATGACCCTCTGCCTTCTGCAGGCAAGCCAATTCTGAATCCACCTGGCCAAATTTCCCTGGATCCCATGCCTTCTGACTTTCTGAATAAGCCCACCGTGTGGAACCTCGTCAAATGTCTAAAAGAGTAGTGCTAAAAGAGAAAGAAAAAGTAGTGAGGTTGTGTTCATGGGTTCAGCGTCCATTTAGAAATTGGATGTCAGAGGGGAAGAAGCTGTTCCTGAATCATTGAGTGTGTTCTTCAGGACTCTTTATCTCCTGCCTGATGGTAGCAATAAGAAGAGGGTATGACCTGGGTGATGGGGATCCTTACTGATGGACGCTGCCTTTTAGGGCATCTCTTCTTGAAGATGTCCTGGATGCTGGGGAGGATAGTGCCCATGATGGAGTTAAAAACTCTCTGCAGCTTATTTCAATCCCGAGCACTGGCTCCTCAGGAAGATGTAGCCAGTTAGAATGCACTCTGAAGTATGTCTGTAACAATTTACGACCACACACCTCTCCTTGTTTCCACCTCCCCCCCCCCCACCTCTTTGTGTTTCCAGATCCAACTGCAGAGAGCAGTGGACTCCCCCCAATACATCACGGTCACAGACTTCCACCGTCAGTCATGTCTACATGAGGCACTGCCTCAAGAAGGCAACATTCATCATCAAAGATCCCCACCACCCGGCCACACCATCTTCTCACAGCTCCCACGGACAGGAGGGACTGAATCCTGAAGTCACACACCACCACCCGGCCACACCATCTTCTCACAGCTCCCACGGACAGGAGGGACTGAATCCTGAAGTCCCACACCACCCGGCCACACCATCTTCTCACAGCTCCCACGAACAGGAGGGACTGAATCCTGAAGTCACACACCACCACCCGGCCAGGCCATCTTCTCACAGCTCCCACGGACAGGAGGGACTGAATCCTGAAGTCCCACACCACCACCCGACCACACCATCTTCTCACAGCTCCCACGGACAGGAGGGACTGAACCCTGAAGTCCCACACCATCACCCGGCCAGGCCATCTTCTCACAGCTCCCACGGACAGGAGGGACTGAATCCTGAAGTCCCACACCACCACCCGGCCAGGCCATCTTCTCACAGCTCCCACGGACAGGAGGGACTGAATCCTGAAGTCCCACACCATCACCCGGCCACACCATCTTCTCACAGCTCCCACGGACAGGAGGGACTGAAGCCGGATCCCATTGGTCCAGGTTCAGGAACAGCTACTTCTCTCCACCCATTCGATTCCTGAACCAACCAGCACAACCCTAATCGTTAGAGTTCAGCAACACCATTTTGTGCTAAAATGGACCTGGGATTGTTCGAATTGTAAAAGTTGTAAATAATTTATGTTTAATTGGTGTTTTTCTTGTGAATGCTGTCAATCTGATGCTCTGCGTCTGTGAGGCTGCAATAGGGGTTTCATTGTGAAGTTTGGATAAGTACAGGGATAGGAGGGGTGTGGAGGCCACGGTCCAGGTGGCCTAGGCAAAGTAACAGTTCAGCATGGGCCAGATGGGCCGAAGATCCTGTGACTGCATGGAGTGTGACTCTATGCACTTGAGCATTTGATAATAAATGCAACTATCAGCTCCATTTAGCCTTCAGATATAGACCATATATATGTCCAAAATGCTGCAGAAACTCAGGCAGCATCTGTGCAGTGGAATAAACAGGCGATGTTTTTGGCTGAGACCCTTCATCAGGACTGGAATGGAAGGGGGGAGGTAGCCTGTATGAAAGGGTGGGGGTGGAAGGGATGGAGCAGGAGCTGGCGGGTGATAGGTGGATCCAGGTGAAAAGGAGGAGAGTGGGAATGAAGTAAGAAGCTGGGAGCTGATAGGTGGAAATGACAAAAGGGCTGAAGAAGATGGAATCTGATAGGGAGGGCAGTGCAGTGAACCACTGGAATAAAGGGAAGGATGTGTGGTGGGGAATCGGAGAGAGGATGGAGTGGGTGTTGGACAGATGATTGTGGATGTGGAGGGGAAGGAGGAGAAGTGATGGGGCTGGTGGGATCAAGAGGGGCCAGAACAGGATAAAGGTGGAATAGAGACAAAGGGGAGTGGTTACCAGTAGTTAGAGAGATCAGTGTTGATTCCCTCAGTTTGGAGACTGCCCAGGCAGAATATGAAGTCCTAGTCCTCTAGTTTGAAAAAATTACCATAAGATCATAAGACATAGGATCAGATGGCGGCCCATCAAGTCTGCTCTGCCATTCCAACATTGCTGATTTATTATCTGTCTCAACTCCATTCTCCTGCCTTCTCCCCAACATCTTTGATGCCCTGACTAATCCGGAACCTACCAACCACTGTCTTAAATATACCCGATGACTTGGCCTCCACAGCTGCCTGTGGCAATGAATTCCACAGATTCACCACCCTCTGGCTAAAGAAATTCCTCCTCATCTCTGTTCTATGTGGATGCCCCTCTACTCTGAGGCTGTGCCCTCTGGCCCTGGACTCCCCCACTATAGGAAACATCCTCTCCACATCCACTCTGTCTAGGCCTTTCAATATTCAATGAGATTCCATGTCAGTCTTCTAAACTCCAGTAAGTAAAAGCCCAGAGCCATCAAATGCTCCTCATGCATTAGCGCTTTCATTTCCAGAATCATTCTTGTGAACCTCCTCTGGATCCTCTCCAATCTTTTGGAACATATCTTTTCTTAGATAAGGGGGCCAAAAGTGCCCTCAATATTCCAAGTGTGGTCTGATCAATGCCTTACAAAGCGCCAAGATTAAATCCTTGCGTTTGATTCACCTGCTGACCCCGGTTCCACCCATTCCCCTATAACCCGCCCAGCTCCCTTTCCCACTCTCAGTCCTAACGTAAGGTCTTCATCCACCAGGAATCTCTCCCCGCAGCTGCTGCTTGACCCATTGATTTCCTCCAGCAGATTATTTGCTGCTTCAGATTTCCCCCAAGCTCGGTTCGATCCCCATACCCCAAGGTCTGGCTTCCAGCAGACCATTTCCAGTGAGTGTGGGTAACCAGACACACTCAGCACCCAGTACTAACCTCAGAGTGCTGGTTCAGCTTGAGCACCAGATCTTGAGTTCTCGTGGGTAGGGTCCCCCTGTCACTCTTCACCTCTGTGTACAGCACCTGGCCAACAGAAAGTTAGAGGAGGGTCATCACCAAGGAGATACCATTCTCCTACCACCAGCCCCTCCCTCCCTTATGGGAACCAACTCCACCCTCACCCCCATCACCCAGACAAAGTCTACAGTCACCAAATGTCCCCTCCATCAAAGGCATTGACCAAGACTGCTTGTGTCTCCAGCCAGGATGTGAGGACAAGTTCAGTTCTTGAGACATCGACTATTTCACTGACCATTGGCTGTCAGTCCATGGTGAGGAACCAGGACCCCGACCACCGGCTCTCCATCCATGATTGGAGTCTGGGACCCTGACCACTGGCTCTCCATCCACGATTGGAGTCTGGGACCCTGACCACCGGCTCTCCATCCACGATTGGAGTCTGGGACCCTGACCACTGGCTTTCCATCCATGGTTGGAGTCTGGGACCCTGACCATTGGCTCTCCATCCACGGTTGGAGTCTGGGACCCTGACCACCGGCTCTCCATCCATGGTTGGAGTCTGGGACCCTGACCACCAGCTCTCCATCCATGGCCTGAACCCAGGGCAATAGCCAAAGATTTCTCCCTTCCTTTTGGATGGGAAGGTCACATTGGATGCTGATCTTGTCAAGATTCTACAATTGCCATCACAAACACTGCCATCCCCTCGCTGGATTCCAAATGCCGCCCACATTACCGTGTATCCGGTGATTCTGCCGTGCCTCCGCGGTGCTCTCCATTGGGCTCGGAAGGCCGTACAGTTCAGGGCCTCCAGCTGTATGTCCTGAGGTGGGCTCGGCCGATCTGAACCGGAGAAGATGCAGATTAAGGAGATGGAAGCGAGGCACAGAGGGGTGGTGTACGGCACGAGGACCCTTTCTCCACCGGAGATGGGCCGACAACACCCACAATCACAGTCACCCCAGATCTGGTCACCACACTGTAGGAAGGGTGTTATCAAACTAAAGAAGGTGCAGGAAAGGTTCATGAGGACGTCACCTAGAATGGGGAGATAAGGCGAAATTGAACAGGCTGGAGTGTCGGGGGCTGAGGGGTGACCTGGTGACCTTATAGAGGTGTACTGGGGCACCATGGTAGTGATAACGCAGGGTGTCAGAGTTCAGTCCCAGTGTCTGCTGTAAGGAGTCTGTACCGTCCTTCCCACATCCGTGTGGGTTTCCTCCGGGTGCTCCAGTTTCCTCCCACAGTCCAAATACTGGTTCGTAGGGTAACTGGTTATTGGAAATTGGCCTGTGACTCGGCTGGGGTTAAACTGGTGGGTTGCTGGGCAGTGTGGCCCATTTGCTGGAAGGGCCTGTTCCCTGCTGTATAATCCAAATAAATTACAATATAGTGTAAAATCCTGACGGACATGGGTAAGGCCTTTTCCCCAGGGTGGGGGAGTCCAAAACCAGAGGGTATAAGACTCGAGTCCAAAACGGGGGTGTTGCCGGCAGCGTGGAGCTCGAGAGACTGGATGGAGCAGGACTGTTCAGTCCCAGAAAAATGGGGGGGGGGGGGGGGGGAATGTGGGAGGGAGGGGGTAAACTGATCTTGGAGCAGGTTAAGAGGCCAGCACAACATCATGGGCAGAAGTGTCAGGCCTGCACACGCAGGTACCCCCCAGTTCCCACCCAGCCACTCACTCCAGACTCAGCACCTGCAGCCTATTTTACTCCAGTTTGCATTCACGCTCCTCGTTCACTTATCAGACCAGTCAGCCTCAACTGGTTGCTCCAGAATATCTCCCGGCCCAAAGTTTACCGCGTTGCCTGTTGTGTTTAGTTGCTGTTCTCTCCTGTTCTGTCGCCCCTCAGGGCTTGTGATCTGCCATTAAAAGTTATTGTTCATGCTGAATCGTCTCTGCTACGCTGCTTTTGGGTCTACGCGAAGGGCCCGTACTCGGCTGTACATTTACCTGTTTATTATTTAGAGTTACAGCACAGAACAAGCCTTTCCGGCCCAACGAGCTACACCATAGAGCAACCCTCCCCCCAATTTCACCCTAGCATAATTACAGGACAAATCACAATGACCATTTAACCCACCATCCAGTACATCTCGGGACTGTGGGAGGAAACTTACGTGCGCACAGGAAAGAACTTTCTTACGGAGGAAGGCGGAATTGAACCCTGAACTCTGACACCTGACCTGTAATAGCATTGTGCTAACCAGTACACTACTGTCACATGTTCTACGGTCTATGACTGCTTTCCTGGAGATTAGGAGGACGAGGGGAGACCTTGTAGACACCTTCTTCCCAGGGTAGGGGCTTCCAAGGCTAGAGGATATAGGTTTAGGGAGGAAGATCTAAAGGGGATCTTAGGGGCAAAGTCTTTAGGTAGAGTGTGGTCAGTATGTGGAACAAGCTGCTGGGGGAGGGGTGGCTACAATTGCCAATTTTAAAAGATACCTGAGCAGGTGTATGAATTAGAGAGGTGTGGACCAAACACAGGCAAACAGATCTAACCAAGGTAAACATGTTTCTAATAGGGGCAGAGTCACAGAACTCTACAGCACAGAAACAGTGCTTCAGTCCATCTAGTCCATGCCAAAGTGGTACTCTGCCTAGTCCCATTGACCTGCACCTGAACTATGCCCCCCCCCCATACCCCTCCCATCCACGTACTCATCCAAACTCCTCTTAAATGTTCAAATTGAACCCACCAACAGACGAGGAACAGACCGGAGGACACAGCCTCAGAACAGAGGGGCCCATTGAGAACAGAGATGAGGAGGGATTCCTTTAGCCAGACGGTGGTGAATCTCTCGGAATCCATTGCCACAGACGGCCGAGTCATTGGGTATATTTAAAGTGGAGGTTCATGGGTTTTGATTACTCAGGGTGGCCTACGTCTTTAAGTCTTACCGTCTTAATTTGGCATTGTGGTCGGCACAGACATTGTGGGCCGAAGGGCCGTTCTATGTTTTACGTTCCCCCCTCGCCCTCCTCTCCGGAAACCCGTGATGGGGGGGTGGGGAGCGTTCTTCACACACCCTCCGCGTTCCTCGAGGGATCTTCCCTACCTGATCTCCGCAGCGAGCTCCTGTCCTGCCTCGTCTCCTTTGCCGCCTGCCCGGAGACGAGGACGAGCAGAAGCAGGGGCAGCCGACGCCACGATCCGGTGCGGGCACCCATCCCGGGACAGGAGAGAGAGAGGTGGGGCGGGATGGAGTGAGGGAGCGCGGGGCTCCCCCTCGGGATCTCGAGGAGGGGTCGGCAAACTGCGGCAGGGATCCGACTACAGGGCGGGGTACAAAGAGGGAGCGGGGAGGAGGAGAATTAAAATAAACAAGGACCGAGGCAGGAAGCAATGTCCGAAGAACCGATCGAAACTTTTGGCCGCGGTATATCCGCTCCCTGTCTGTCTCCGGTAAGAGCGGCCTCTCCAGAAGGGCGAGAGAGAAATCCAACAGCTAAGGAGATAAGTGGAGTTTAATCTGGTGCTGATGTAAGAGAAGCCTCCTCAGACGAACTTTAAAGCAGTTCGGAAAACATTTAAAGATACATCGCCCACTCAAATTGAGGCTTTCGAAAGTTCCCTTTGAACACTTCAGTCCCCGTCTAAGTCTTTTTTAGAGAAAACTATAATAAATTACAGCTATTTGCCCGGCTGGGAGAGGTTTCTTTTTAAAGAACTTAAACGCCGAGGAGAAGCGGCAAAGAGGCATTTCAAAACTTGTCTGTCTCTACAGCTGGAACTCAAAACGTTTCAGGAACAGCTTTTTCCCCTTCGCCATCGGATTCCTGAACGGACAGTAAACCCATAAGCTCTTCCTCACTATTTTTCCTTGCTCTCTTTTGGTATTATTTAATTTTATAAAAAATATTTTTATTAGAAACATAGAAACCTACAGCACAATACAGGCCCTTCAGCCCACAATGCTGTGCCGAACATGTACTTACTTTAGAAATTACCTTGGGTTACCCATAGCCCTCTATTTTTCTAATAGTGATCTATTTTTCTAATAGTGATATACGGTTTTAAACTTATGTACTGCTGCCTCAAAACAACAGATTTCACGATGTATGCCGGTGATTCTGATTCTAGCTGTCAAAATACCGCAAAGTTCAAAGTAAATTTATTATCGAAGTACGTGTGTGTCTCCATAAACAACCATGGGATTTATGTTCTTGTGGGCACTTACAGCAAAAACAGGGAAACACAATGGAATCAGTGAAAAACGGCGCCAACAGGACGGACAAACAGCCAATGTGCTAAAGACCCAGATCAAAAATGGTTGGAGGTGGAGTTTTGTTCTAGCAAGTAAGGTTTTTTTTCCCACAGAGAATGGTAAAAAAAACTTGAATCTTGAATTGCATTTATTATTTATTACATTGCAATGTTCAGCTGCTGCAAATTTCATGCCAGTGATACTAAACCTGATTCTGATTCTGAACTTGCCTTCAAAATAGGATCAGATTTTTGCATACCTTTTAAAAATTTCAAAACGGTCTTTACAACATAAAAATATATGTAAGAAATACAATAATGTTTCAATTCAGAGGAAAGCACACAGTGGCTGTACCACAAACACCACCCTAATACTCACTAATTATACCCATTACCACGCCCACTAATACTAACCTAATTCCCCTATATTAGGAGTTTGAGGAGATTTGGTGTGTCACTAAATTT
Organism: Hemitrygon akajei; assembly: GCF_048418815.1. Taxonomy (NCBI): domain Eukaryota; kingdom Metazoa; phylum Chordata; class Chondrichthyes; order Myliobatiformes; family Dasyatidae; genus Hemitrygon; species Hemitrygon akajei. The sequence goes on along the minus strand of NC_133129.1, from coordinate 19,714,704 downwards.
CTACAGAGAGTATTCAAACTGGTCGCATCACCGTCTGGTGTGGAGGGGCCACTACACAGGATCAGAAAAGCTGCAGAAAGTTGTAAACTCAGCCAGCTCCATCATGGGCACTTGCCTCCCCAGCATCGAGAAGGCGACATCCATCATTGAGGAAACCCATTACCCAGGACATACCCTCTTCTCATTGCTACCATCAGGGAGGAGGTACAGGAGCCTGAAGGCACACACTCAGCTTTTCAGGACCAGCTTCTTCCCCTCTGCCATCAGATTTCTGAATGGGCATTGAACCCATGAACACCACCTCAATACTTTACTATCTTTTTGCTCATCTTAATTATTATACATACACCCAGTGGCCACTTTATTAGGTACAGGAGTGGAACTTCTGTGTGGTCTTCAGCTGCTGTAGCCCGTCCACTTCAAGGTTCAACATGTACATTCAGAGATGCTCTTCTGCACACCACTGTGGTAAGGTGCAATTATTCCACTTACTGACACTTTCCTGTCAGCTTGAACCAGTCTGTCCATCCTCCTCTGATCTCTCTCATTAACAAAGCATTTTAACCCACAGAACTGCCGCTCACTGGAAGGTTTTTGTTTTTTGTACTATTCTCTATAAACTCTGGAGACTGCTGTGTGTGAAAATCCCAGCAAATGAGCAGTTTCTGGGATACTCAAACCACCCCATCTGGCACCAACAATCATTTCTCAACCAAAGTCACAGATCCCATTCCTTCCCCCATCTTGAAGTTTGGTCAACTGAACCTCTTGACCCTGTCTGCATGCTTTAATGCATTGAGTTGCTGCCACATGATTGACTGTTTGGATATTTGCATTAACAAGCAGGTATACCGAATAAAGTGGCTGCTGAGTCTAATAAACCTGAGTCTGCAAGCTAATTATATGTTCATAGTGTTCAGTTTGTTATTGCGGCTACATATTTGTCGTTGCCAGCTCATCTCGAAGACTGAAAACTCCATTCTCAAACTTCTGCTACCTTGCGGCTATTCCCACTCAGAGTAAACTCCGAGGAAAATATCTGGAGCTGGAGCGTCATGTTGAGTTCAACACGGACTGACAACTCCTGCGACACTGCCAGTACCAAATAGATTTGATGCAGCACAAATAAAAACAAATACAATAATAAAAAGCACAATAAATATAAATAGAAAAGGTAGCTTATTGATTGTGTGTCCATAAAGTTCCTGTGCATAAGGTGACTGACAGGAAATGATAAAGTAGTGGTGGTTGGGGTGTGGGGGTGGGTTAGTGGGTGGAGGTGTTGATCAGCCTTACTGCTTGGGGAAGTAACTGTTTATGAGTCTGGTGGTCCTGGTGTAGATGCTATATAGCCTGCTCCCTGATGGAAGTGGGACGAACAGTCCATGAACAGGGGGAGTGGGATCCTTCATGATGTTACTGGCTCTTTTCTGGTTGAGGTGCTAAGGATTGCCACTTGGCCTGAGCATGAATCAATCATGGGGAAGATCAACCGACAGAAAAAATTTAAATGCAGCCTTCAAGAAGAGAAAATAAACCCATCAGGCTGTGCATGATCCCTTTAAATTCAAATTAAAGGGAAAGGGATAAGCATGATGCAAAGCACCTTCTGTGAATCACATTAAGTGCAGATTGCCTTTGTCATGCTGTGAGGAAAGACTAGGCCTCACTGGGAGAGGGGTAAGAAAAACACAATTGTGTACGTTCTGTCTGTGACCACACATTTCCTCCGGTGTCTTCCCACAGTCCACAGTCGTGTGGGCATGATATTATTTCCATGGATGGCACGCTGAGATAGCTGTTAGTGAAACACTATTACACAGCCAGTAAGCCAGATTCAATTCCCATCACTGTCTGTAAGGAGTTTGTACCTTCTCCCTGTGTCCACATGGGTTTCCTCCGGGTGCTCCGGTTTCCTCCCACAGTCCAAAGGCATCTGGGTTGGCAGGTTCATTGGTCACAGTCAGGCCCGTTACCGTGCTGTATCTCTGACTGAATGAATAAATATTTATCTGGGACTTGGGAAGTTTCTCGTACAGACAGCAAGGTCACAGTCCAAATGCACAGCAAGCTCCCACAATCTCTTGTGAGGCTCTCTGAGTTAAAAGATTACTTTTCATTTGTGAATAAAGACTTTGCTATTTCCCGTTGACAGCTTCCGTGCAGTCACAACTGTCTGGAGTTTGACATTCAGATTCAGACACAGTGAATGTGTCATTTGCGTCAGTGACCAACACAGTCTGAGGACGTGCTGGGGGCAGCCCGCAAGTATCACCATGCTTGTGTTGCCAAAATCGCCAACCCGTAACTTACTAACCGTGTCCCATACGTTCCTGGAATGAAAAACCTGCTTGCAGTAGCGTCTCAGGCACGTGGGAAAGACAATACAGTACACTGAACATAATTTCTACAAAACATGAAGAATACAGACTGTGTGTAACAAGAGCTTTGTGAAATGACACAAACAGGGACAAGTCTATGACAGTGTAAGATGTACTCTGTGGTGTTCTGTGATGACACAGGGTTACACATCAGTGCAGTGTCACCAAACACAGGACACTTGGGAAGGGAGGGGTCTCACTGGGTGGTGACACAGGACTGGGGCTCCCTTCCAACATCTACAGCCCTCGCACAGTAAAACAGGAGGCAAATGTCAGCATCACACACTCCCAGGGTCAGACACAGAGAGAAACTCCCTCTACACTGTCCCATCACACACTCCCAGGGTCAGACACAGAGAGAAACTCCCTCTACACTGTCCCATCACTCACTCCCGGGATTAGACACAGAGAGAAGCTCCCTCTACACTGTCCCATCACACACTCCCGGGGTCAGACACAGAGTGAAGCTCCCTCTACACTGTCCCATCACACACTCCCGGGGTCAGACACAGAGTGAAGCTCCCTCTGCAAGTTCCCATGTCTCAATGCTGCCCTCTGTTGTCCTATTGATGTATGGCTAATTTATGTTCTCTCTGAACCCTATTCAAAGATTCAAAGGTTTATTCTATTATCAAAGTATGTGGGCAGAATATAACTCTGAGACTTGTCTTCTCCAGATAGCTGTAAAATACAGAAAACCATAGAAGTAGTTGATAGAAAGACATCAATCCTCCTGCACAAAAAGTAAAAGAAACAAGAACTCGCAAACCCCAACCCCCCATATTCCTTCTCCCCAAAACCATTAATCTCCTTACCAATTAAAAACCTTTCAATCTCTGCATTAAATATGTCCAATGACTTGACCTCCACAGCCATCTAGGACAATGAATTGCACAGATTCACCATCCTCCGGCTAAAGGAATTTCTCCTCATCTCTGCTCGAAATGGACGTCCATCTATTCCGAAGCTGTGTTCTCTGGTTGTAGACTCCCCACAATAGAAAACATCCTCCTTACGCTCACTCTACCTCAGCCGATAGGTTTCAATGAGATCCCCTCCTCTTTCTTCTAAACTGTCCAGCCAATACAGGCTGAGAATCATTAATCCTTTCTTTCCCGGATCATCCTGCCACTTTTTCCTGTGTGTGTGGGATTGTGCTGAGTTGGAGAGTTGGTAGCTGGGAATAATTCTGTACACAATTCCCACACCTCTTACCGAACGAGGAGTCAAAATGTCTTCACCCACAGGGGAGTGACTAACTGAGAGGTTCGGAGGCCCAGCCACTCGACGTGTTAAAGACAGGGATTGATAGACACAGGAGAATCATGTTATTTTGTTATTCAGAGAGACTGCAAAATAACAGGACCTTCTGGCCCAACAAGCCCACGCCCCCAATTACACCTTGTGACCAATTAACCCACTAACCCCAACGTCTTTGGAATGTGGGAGGAAACCCACAAGGGGAACGTACAAACTGTGGTGGGAATTGGACCATGATTGCTAGCGATCTGCTGACCACTACATTGCCATGCTGACCCTACCAGGCTGACCCTACCGTGCCAACACAACTGTGCCATACCAGCCTACACATGCTGGAAATCCAGAGCAACACACAAAATGCTGGTGGAACTCAGCAGGTTAGGCAGCATCTATGGAAATGGATAAACAGTTGAAGTCTCAGGACTGGATAGGAAGGGGGAATCCTTCAATAGAACTGGAAAGGAAGGGGGACAAAGCCAGAGTAAGAAGGTGGGGAAATGAAAGGTTGTAGGTGAGAACAGGGACCCACCTTCCCTCTCACCTGACTTGCCGAGGCCCTCCAGCACTCTGAGGGGGTTTGATAGATTGTCGATGTTATAGCTTATGAGAGATGGAGTTAGTGCAGTAAAGTTATCACAGAGGGAAAGAGATTGTCCATGTTCTCAGTGGAGTGACAGAGCAGATGTGATGGGCTGAATGGCCTTTTATCCCTCGTGTTCCTCATATTCTATTTGACTGCAGGCATTACTCCATGATGCAAATCAGCCTCCCCTGATTTGATTCCATCCACACTTCCCGTATAGACCAGACTGGTGATGATATAGACCAGACAGGTGATGGTATAGACTGGCCCAGTGATGGTATAAACCAGACAGGTGATAGTATAGACCAGCTCAGTGATGATATAGATCTGCCTGTTGATGGTATAGACCTGCCCAGTGCTGGTATAAACCAGACTGGTGATGGTATGAATCAGACAGGTGATGGTATAGACCTACTCTGTGATGGTATAGACCTGCCTAGTGATGGTATGGATCAGACAGATGATGATATAGACCAGACTCATGATGGTATAGACCTGCCCGGTCTAAATTACCGTTGACGTCAGTGTAGACATGGACCAGTCTGGAACAATGTTAGTACTAACTTGCAGCCATCTGGACTCTGCCTTTTAAGACTTGGACCAGGTTAGACTGGTTTGCATTGATTCTGAAATGGGTTGATTCAGAGCACATAGTTTCTCTACGTCAGTTTACGCAATACCAATACAAATTTGGTTAGAGATATAAGGTGGTAACAGACCCTTCTGGCCCATTGGACCCATGCCTCCCATTATACACTCATGTCACCAATTAACCCGCTAACCGGTTAGTCTTTGGAATGTGGGAGGAGAATGTACAAGCAATTGAACCCGGGTCACTGGCGCTGTAATAGATTTACACCAGCTGCTACCTTACCATGCTTTTGTCTTGTTTTTAAGGTGGAATTGGCAACTCTTTGGCTGAAAAGGCCTCGGGGAGATGCCTCATACCAAGTCTATTTTATGCTTAATGCTTCCCCAGTGACCCGGAGACTTGACATCAGTGCCCTCACAGCTCAGTGCAACATTCAGCCTTGCTCCTCAGCAATATGGGTGTCGGTGTCATCAAGCTCCAATAACACACAGTGATTCCAGTTAATGGGCACATCAGGACCAGCACATCTCAGCACAAAGAAGCAGCAGTCCTAATCAGCCAAAGATTCATGGAAATAGTTAAAGAGATATAAAAAAGACAAACTGAGTAAGAAATTATGTATTTCAATGAAATACAGAACAAATTAGAACACCATCAATAGTACTACAATACCATCAAACTATGTTAGTCTGATAGTTATTGACAGAGGAATTCATCCAATGTAAGCTGCTGTGTTGTTCTGATTAACTGTAATTAAAACTATCTTCTTCAATGGCAAAATGGCATCAGTGACCAGTGTGACACGTAGACAGCTCTCTCTCTCTCTCTCTCTCTCTCTCTCTCTCTCTCTCTCTCTCTCTCTCTCTCTCTCTCTCTCTCTCTCTCTCTCCCTCCCTCCCTCCCTCCCTCTCCCCCTCCCTCCCTCCCTCTCCCTGTCAGCCCTCAAGATGGGTGGGTGGTGCTTGGAGAAGCGATGTGGAAGGTTGTAGAATCAGAACGGTGAGCTTTGGTCTCCACTCCCGTTGTTACAGGTGTGATCTCTCTCCCTCTCTGAGCCTGTCTGAGACACCAATGTGCTGGATTATGGACTGCAGATTTGATGGACTCTGGATCAAGGTCTCTTTGAGGGGTTTCTGCTGTTGGTAGGGTGGGGAGGTTGGTACTTCTCTTGCACAAGGTGGGGGGTGGGCGGTTGGGGGGTGGTCAATGGTTTTGCTGCTGCTTGTGTGGGGAGAGTGGGGGTGCGGATTCAGGGCTTCGATGTTTCTCTCATTCATTCTATGGGGTTTCTTCTTTTGTGGATGTCTGTGAAGAGTAAGATTTTCAGGTTGTATACTGTATACATTCTGATATTAAATTAACCTTTAAACACTTGGATACTCTTCTAGACAAACTTCTGAACAGCGATCAATTGCAGACTGCAATTTTCCTTTGAGGATGTACCTTTGAGATAACTAAATGATCTGGCACTTTTGTGATCTCCTGGGATGTCTAGCGAAGATGAGAGTGGAGAATGCCATCACTGGAGATGGCAGTTTCGAGGCCTGATGGTGGAAAACAAACCCGTGATCAGTTCCATTACTCAGTGCCAAGATTAAAATTGTCCAGTTCCAAGCTCCTGTCACAATTAAGCAGCAGAGTGTCTCAATTAAATGAAGGGAATCCTGGCTATTTTCTCAAACAGTTTTTGTTTTTTAAGAGTCATCCCAATTAACCAATGACTCAATTAACCAGAATACACTCTATTCCAGAAGCATAGACATGCCAGGAGGAGTCAGTAGTGAGTGCTGTCTCTCCTGGACCAAGGATGGAAATGGTGCAGCCTCCTCCCCCTGGGTTCAGTCGTCCTTGCCGATTACTGTTTCTTCACCACCGCCGCATAGATCACCTCTGAAACACAAAACTCAGACATTAGTTCAGACAGTGAGGGAAGATTGAAGGCTGAGGATTGAAGGCTAAAGATTGAAGACTGAATGTTGGTGACTGAAGATTGAAGACTGAATGTTGGTGACTGAAGACTGAAGTTTGAAGAGTGAAGGTTGAAGACAGAGGATTGAAAACTGAGGATTGAAGACAAGATTGAAGACTGAAGCTAGAAGACTGAGGATTGAAGACTGAGGTTTGAAGACTGAGGATTGAAGACTGAAGTTGGCCTGCCCAGAAGTTAAGGCCCAGGGTTGGCATGTCTAGAAATCCAAGACCTGATGTCTGTGAGCCCACTGGCAGCTGAAGGCCCGGAGATGGTCTATCCCAGGGTTGGAAGCCTGACGGTGTGGGGGGTGGGGTGAGAGGGAGGAAAGGGCTTGTTTGCAGTGCTTGTTTTTTTCATGGTTGTTGTTCTCTTGTTGTTTGTGTTGCTCTGCTGAACATTGTGGGTGTGCGATGTTGGTGCCAGAACGTGTGGTGACACTTGTGGGCTGCCCCCGGCACATCCTTGTGTTGTGTTGGTTCTTTACGCAAATGACACATCTCACTGTCTGTTTCGATGTATGGGTGATAAATACATGAATCTGAGTTGGAGACTGGCCAGGCCTCTCTGATGAACAGGAAACTCAAAGGGCCTGTGCAGTCAGCTCACCATTCCCTATTCCTGTCTCGTACACCACTGTCTCCCAGCTAGTGTCCTCACCTGTGCAACAAGAGCATACAAAGTATACTTCCCTCCCCTTATTCCCCCTCCCCTTCCCCTTCCCCCTCCCTCTCTCCCTCCCTTGCTCTATCCATCTCCCACCACTCTCTCCCTACCCACCTTGCTCTCCCCCTCTCCCACCCTTCACCCTGCTCTCACCCACTTTCTCCCACCCTCACTCCTTCCTCTCCCCTTCTCCCACCCTTCACCCTGCTCTCACCCACTTTCTCCCACCCTCACTCCTTCCTCTCCCCCTCTCTACCTCTCCCTCTCTCTGCCTTCCCCATTCTGTCCCTCTACCTCTCCCTCTCTCTGCCTTCCCCACTGTCCCTCTCCCTCTCCCACTCCCCTTCTGCCTTTTCCTCATCCCCTTCTCTTTCTCCTTCGTCCCTCCTCTTTGCTCTCTTTTATCCCCTTTCCTCCACTCCCTCACCTTCTCTCCCTTTTCCCCCTCCCTCTCTTTCATTCTCCCTCCCCTCTCCTCTCCCACTCTTCACTGCTTCTCCAGTCCTTCCCTCCAGTCACAGTGAGGTGGACTGCAGGACCCAGCGGCAGCCAGACACAGACCCTGTGAGTGGAAGGGACGGGTGAATGGAGCAGTTGAAGGAGATCATTTTCAAGAATACCTTGAGAGAAAGCCTCACCCGGAGGTCCAGCTTCCTGCTTCTGCCCACCTGGAATTGAAGAAGAACTTTCTGTTAGTCAGCAGGATGACCTCGAAGTGATCCAAGAAATGGTGAAAGGTAAGCGGAGACTGTACCTTGATCTTCAGCTTGTGGTTTGCTTGCCTTCTCACCTCTAATCAAAATAGTGGCATAAGTGCAGGAATCTGGCTGCTCTGTAAGGAGAGGGATTCGTCTGAATCGACAGCAAATCAAAGTCAGGAGTTGAAATGTTATGTTGAAGCTGTATAAGGCATTGGTGAGGCCCAGTTTGGAGTATTGTGTGCAGATTTGAACATAGAACATAGAATAGTACAGCACATTACAGGCCCTTTGGCCCACAATGTTATGCTGACCCTCAAACCCTGCCTCCCATATAACTCGCCACCTTAAATTCCTCCATATACCTGTCTAGTAGTCTCTTAAACTTCACTAGTGTATCTGCCTCCACCACTGACTCAGGCAGTGCATTCCACGCACCAACCACTCTCTGAATAAAAAACCTTCCTCTCATATCCCCCTTGAACTTCCCTCCCCTTATCTTAAAGCCATGACCTCTTGTACTGAGCAGTGGTGCCCTGGGGAAGAGGCGCTGGCTATCCACTCTGTCTATTCCTCTTAATATCTTGTATACCTCTATCATGTCTCCTCTCATCCTCCTTCTCTCCAAGGAGTAAAGCCCTAGCTCCCATAATCTCTGATCATAATCCATACTCTCTAAACCAGGCAGCATCCTGGTAAATCTCCTCTGTACCCTTTCCAATGCTTCCACATCCTTCCTATAGTGAGGCGACCAGAACTGGACACAGTACTCCAAGTGTGGCCTAACCAGAGTTTTATAGAGCTGCATCATTACCGCGCGACTCTTAAACTCTATCCCTCGACTTATGAAAGCTAACACTCCATAAACTTTCTTAACTACCCTATCTACCTGTGAGACAACTTTCAGGGATCTGTGGACATGTACCCCCAGATCCCTCTGCTCCTCCACACTACCAAGTATCCTGCCATTTACTTTGTACTCTGCCTTGTTGTTTGTCCTTCCAAAGTGTACCACCTCACACTTCTCCAGGTTGAACTCCATCTGCCACTTGTCAGCCCACTTCTGCATCCTATCAATGTCTCTTTGCAATCTTCGACAATCCTTTACACCACCAACCATTGTGTTGTCTGCAAACTTGCCAACCCACCCTTCTACCCCCACATCCAGGTCGTTCATAAAAGTCACGAAAAGTAGAGGTCCCAGAATAGATTCTTGTGGGACACCACTAGTCACAACCCTCCAATCTCAATGTACTCCTTCCAGCATGACCCTCTGCCTTCTGCAGGGAAGCCAATTCAGAATCCACCTGGCCAAACTTCCCTGGATCCCATGACTTCTGACTTTCTGAATAAGCCTACCATGTGGAACCTTGTCAAATGCCTTACCAAAATCCATGTAGATCACATCCACTGCATTACTCTCATCTATATGCCTTGTCACCTCCTCAAAGAACTCTATCAGGCTTGTTAGACACGATCTGCCCTTCACAAAGCCATGCTGACTGCCCCTGATCAGACCATGATTCTTTAAATGTCCATCGATCCTATCTCTAAGAATCTTTTCCAACAGCTTTCCCACCACAGACGTAAGGCTCACTGGTCTATAATTACCCAGACTATCCCTATTACCTTTTTTGAACAAGGGGACAACATTCACCTCCCTCCAATCCTCCGGTACCATTGCCGTGGACAACGAGGACATAAAGATCCTAGCCAGAGGCTCAGCAATCTCTTCCGTCGCGTCGTGGAGCAGCCTGGGGAATATTCCATCAGGCCTCGGGGACTTATCCATCCTAATGTATTTTAACAACTCCAACACCTCCTCTCCCTTAACATTAACATGCTCCAGAACATCAACCTCACTCATATTGTCTTCACCGTCATCAAGTTCCCTCTCATTGGTGAATACCAAAGAGAAGTATTCATTGAGGACCTCGCTCACTTCCACAGCCTCCAGGCACAACTTCCCACCTTTATCTCTAATCGGTCCTACCTTCACTCCTGTCATCCTTTTGTTCTTCACATAATTGAATAATGCCTTGGGTTTTCCTTTACCCTACTCACCAAGGGCTTCTCATGCCCCGTTCTTACTCTTCTCAGCCCCTTCTTAAGCTCCTTTCTTGCTACCCTATATTCTTCAATAGACCCATCTGATCCTGGCTTCCTAAACCTCAAGTATGCTGCCTTCTTCCACCTGGTGGGAGGGTGGGAAGGAGAAGGCTGGTAGGTTCCAAGTGAAAAACTAATCAGAAGAAAGATCAAGGGGTGGGGGAGGGGATAGGCAGGGAGGGGATAGGCAGGAAAGGTGAGGAAGGAATGTAAGGGGAAAGCACTATGGGTAGTAGAAGAAGGCAGAATCATGAGGGAGGTGATAGACAGCTGGAAGAGGAGGCAGAGTGAAAGCGGGATGGGGGAAGGGAGGGGGAGAGAATTACCGGAAGTTGGAGAATTCAATGTTCATACCAAGGGGCTGGAGACTACTCAGATGGTGCATGAGGTGTTGCTCCTCCAACCTGAGTTTGGCCTCATCATGGCAGTAGAGGAGGCCATGTATGGACATACCCCAATGGGAATTTTTCACCTGGCACCTACCAGCCTTCTCCTTCCCACCCTCCCCCCACCTTCTCTATAGGGCCCCTGCCCCCTCTTTCTTCAGTCCTGACAAAGGTTCTCGGCTCGAAATGTTGACTGCTTGTTTCCACGGATGCTGCCCGACCTGCTGAGTTCCTCCAGCGTGTTTGTACGTGTTGATTTGACCACAGCATCTGCAGTGTACTTTGCATTTACAGTCTTAAGGTGCTTGGGAGTAGGTACAGAGGAAATGTCAGGGGTAAGTTTTCACAGACAGAAAGCGGTGGGTGCGTGGAATGCACTGCCAGCGGCGGTGGTAGAGGTGGATACAGTCGGGTCTTTTAAGAGACTCTTAGATAGGCACATGGAGCTTAGAAAAATAGAGGGCTATGCTGTAGGGAAATTCTAGGCAGTTTCTAGAGTAGGTTACATGGTCAGCACAACATTGTGGGCTGAAGGGCCTGTAATGTGCTGTAGATTTCTATGTTTCTATGAGACTAGAACTAGAGGTCATAGGTTAAGTGTAAAGGTAAAATGTCAAAAGAAAACATAAGACCATAAAACACAGGAGCAGAATTAGGCCATTCAGCCCATCGAGTCTGCTTCACCATTCCATCATGGTTCATTTATTTTCCATCTCAACCCCATTCTCCTGCCTTCTCCCCATAACCTTTGACACCCTGACTAATTAAGACCCTATCAACATCTGCTTTAAATATATCCAATGACTTGGCTTCCACATCTGTCTGTGGCATTGAATTCCTCACCACCCTCTGGCTAAAGAAATAACTCCTCATCCCTATTCTTTAACAACATCCCTCTATTCTGAGGCTGTGTCCTCTGGTCCTAGACTCCCCCACTTTCGGAAACATGCTCTCCAATTCCGCTCTATCTAGGCTTTCAATATTCGATGGTCAGCAGGCAGTCTGAGAAATGGTGAACGGTAAATGGAGATTGTACCTCGATCTTCAGTTTGAGGTTTTCTTGCCTTCCCAGGTTCTGTCGGAATGCTGGCATAAGTGAAGGAATCTGACTGCTCTGTAAGGAGGAGAGTGATTAGTCCGAATCGACTAATGTCTGAAAGCAAGAAATGTTACAACACCTCGCAGCTCACATTTATATGGAGCTTTAAACTACCTACAGACTGTACAAGACCTTGGAGAGTGGTGTCCACAGGTACATAGTGTTGTCAAAAGAGTTTTGTACGATAGCCTTCACAAATCAAAGTACTGAGTCAGGTGTACAGGTGTACCTAATAAAGTGGCCACTGAGTGTAAATATGATATTGTCAATCACTGACTCAGATCTGTTTCAGCACCTTTAGGAAAATTGAAAGGTTCTGTCGATCGTCTGGTTAAGTTCTGAATACAAATTAGATAAAATTCCTCAGCAAATGAGACACTGATGTTGACCTCTCTCACTGCGATTGAAGAGAACGCTGTCGTACTCACTGCCGTTGTCTTGTGCTGTCACAAAACACAGGATGGTCACAGGACAGAAGGAAGTTTGGCCCTTTGAGTTTATTCTGGGTCCTCGTTCCATGGGCTTGCTTTTTCCCCTGTGAATTAGCTGAAATGTTCAGGCTGTTTGTTTCTGTAGGCCTTACACATCTGTGTCTAAAACCTCTCCAGAGTAACACACTCAAATGCTAAAGGAACTCAGCAGGTCAGGCAGCATCTATGGAGGGGAATGAAGGTCTCATCCTGAAACATCAAACGTTTATTCCTCTCCAGAGATGCTGCCTCTTCTAAGAGGATCACAACCTTGTCATAGGGTTCGGAGGCCCGTGTGCCTCAATGACTTGGAAAGCTATGTTGGCTGGAGTTTAGGTTTTATGCTTTGGCTCTTGGTAGGGTCAGCCATGCCAAACAGGTCAAAGGGCAGAGGCCGGTCTGAGACAGGTCCACTGGTTCTCCAGTTTTGGGGTTCAGCTCAGGGCTAACAACCCTGACTGGTCAATCAAATCTGTTATGGAAACAGCAGTGAAGAATCCTTCTACATCTGAGTGCGATGGTATTCCTGAGTCTCCACTTGGGACTTGCGTGACTGACAGTTGTGAAAGCTACCGATATGATGAAGTAGGCCAGAGATGGAGGACCGCCATTGCTGCCCGAAACCTCAGTGGTGTAACAGACAGGAGAGTAGATAGGTGCTGAGTTCCTGAATTGAACTGAACTGGATTGACATTATTACTTACATCCTTCATATACATGAGGAGTAAAAATCTTTACGTTACGTCTCCATCCAAATGAACAATGAGCAATTTATAGTAATTTATAATAAATAGTATGTACACCAGGATAGTCAATATAACATAGTAGTACAGTTGTGTCAGCATGAATTAATCAGTCTGAGGCCTGGTGGAAGAAGCTGTTGCTCCTGGCTTTTATGCTGTGGTACCATTTCCCAGATGGTAGCAGCTGGAACAGTTTGTGGTTAGAGTGACTCGAATCTCCAATGATCCTTTGGGCCGTTTTTACACACCTGTCTTTGTAAATTTCCTGAATAGAGGGAAGTTCACATCTACAGGCTGCCTCATTATTATTTGAGATAAGCAGTGTAGTGTCATCAGCAAATTTAATTACAGATTGTAGGGTTGTATATGGTGACAGATGTGTACTTTGATAATGAATTTACTTTGAACTTTGAAATGTTAGCAGGAATTCAGCAACACAAAGGAACAGAATTGTTGACATTTTGGATTGAGACCCTGCAAACCATTGATAATTTATTTCTCCCCCACAGACACAGTTCAACCCGCTGAATTTCTCTACCAGATTGTGTGTCACTCCATTTCCCAACACTCTTGTCGCTACAAACGAGGTCAAAACTCTCAACCAGTAAAGTGCTGGTATTTACCTTTGTTGTTGCTGCTCGGGGCGATGTTGTCGTACAACGGGCTGCTGTCTTGCACTGTAACACAAATCAGAGAATCATGTTCAAATTCAGGTTTAATTGTCATTCAGCCACACACAAGTATACAGCCAAATGAAACAGCATTCCTCTGGGGCCAAGGTGTAAAATACAGTCATCAACCGTCACACACTACACATAGCAAACACACAGCACATATACTGTTGTTACAATAGCAAAAAAACATACACAAAACACAAAATAATATCAGCACAAGTCCCTCAGTGTTAAGCATGAAGATTGGTGTTGCATGGGATGCTGTCCTGGAGCCATGTTTCTGTAAGAATAAGCATGTAGCAGTTCCTCATCTCACGCTTGTGCACCAGTGCAGATGCAGACCAATGCAATCCCACTTGTTTTCATCAAGTGAACACTGGAGGGCAGCACTGATAGCAAACAGCAGGAGATTCAGCCCGACAATGTCCATACTAGCTCTTAGGAGGACAATTCTATCATCCCATTGATCCTTCTCTTATCCCATGGTCCTGAACGTTATCTCCTGCCAATCCAATACTCCGTTGAATGCCTTTACTATTACAGATTTAGGGTCGAAACAATCTTAACCCCTCCCCTGCTAACTTCTGGCCAGCTTTTTCACATTATGCATCTTGGTTCAAAAGGGAACGGGTTCTCTCTTGGATTTATGGGTGAGAAACTGAAGTGCACATAGTAGACCATACTCTCTGCTCCGCCATTCCATCATGGCCGATTTATTTTCCCTCTGAACCCCCATTCTCCTGCCTTCTCCCTGTAATCTCTGGACCTGCTCCAATGTAGCACACGCTTCCTTAGATATGGAGTCCAAAACTGCTGACCATACTCCAAGTGCGGCTCGGCCGATGCCTCGTGCCTTGCAGAGGTGGAAATGCATTGGGGTATCAGGAGGTGGGCTGCTTCCCCCAGAGACACAGCCTCTGGCTTGCTTGGTGCTTACAGAACTAGTCCAGATGTGTGCCTGCTCGGTGGTAAACTCCTCCCAAGGTATGAGGGTCCCAAAGTGGTAATACGACTGAATCTGTCCTGCAGAGCTCTGTGGGGAGCCGGAGAGTGATGGGTGTCTTGGTTTCTTCAGCACCTGTATTTGCTGATTGTTGCCTTAACGAGAGTCCTTAACTGAATTGACTTTATTACATGAGGACTAAAAATCTTTACGTTACGTCACCATTGAAATGTGCAATGTGCAACTTATAGTAATTTATAAGAAATAGTAAGTAGAGCGGACAGTCAATATCATATAGAAATACAATTGTATCAGCATGAATTAATCAGTCTGATGGCCTGGTGGAAGAAGCTGTCCCAGAGCCTGTTGGTCCTGACTTTAATGCTGCGGTACCATTTCCCGGATAGTAACATCTGGAACAGTATGTACCGTAGATTCCGGATTATAAGCCGCTACTTTTTTCCCACATTTTGAACAGCTTTGAACTCTGCGGCCTTTAATCCAGAGCGGCTAATACATGGTTTTTTTTTCATGCCGCCTCGTAAACATTTTGCCTCGTAACAGTAGACCAATAAAATTGATGAGTAGTTCACAGAGGTCCAATGAAATTGTACGATAAATCAAGCGCACTTTCACAATTAAATTATTGTAAATCAGTCATTTGTACTCACCCTCATCAACATGGAAAACACTCGAAGAAAAGCATTGTGCTGCCTTTATGGCAGTTACTTAGTTTATAATATTTTCGCTTAGTAATTCATTTGTTAGTTAAAGTTAGAAGTGTTTTAACTATATTTGTTTTCTGTACTACATCCCGGGATGCTATGACGTCACACCCGGTTTCGCCGCGTCTTGTGGGATACCGGTTTGCGATATACGGGAAGGTGGGGGCATTACGCGAGCACATCAGACCCGAGCGCATCAGACCCGAGCGCATCAGACCCGAGCACATCAGACCCGATTAGACCCGATCGCGTTACGCGAGCTCATCAGACCCGAGCGAAAACGCTGCTTTTAAGTTAAAGGCGATCAATAACTTTTCCTGGTAGGCTGCAGTATATATATTTTTACCAGTCGCTAGGAGATAATGGAATGTTGTTCGTGCTGTTCAGTAAAAAAGTATATGCAACGTAATTTGTGTTACCGATACGTACGTATATTTAAAAGTAGCCATATTACAGGCACGGTTCGAAAAAAAGCATTTGCAATATATATTTGTTTGTTACCATATGGATTTAATTAAAAGTTAAAAAATCCTCATGTGTAATATCTTTCTGTGTAAATATCTCATATTACAACGTGGGACACCTGCGGCCAAAAATCCGGTGCGGTCTAAAATCCGGTGCGGCCTTTACAATTAAAAAATTGATTTTATTTCTAAAATTAGAGCCAGCAGCTTTTAATCAGGTGCGCTCTGTAGTCCGGAATCTACGGTAATTGGGGTCACTCGGGTCTCCAATGATCCTTTGGCCGTTTTTACACATCTTTCGTTGTAAATGTCCTGAACAGTGGGAAGTTCACACCTACAGATGCGCTGGGTGTCTGCACCACTCTCTGCAGAGTCCTGCGATTAAAGGAGGTACAGTTCCCATACCAGGCAGTGATGCAGCCAGTCAGGATGCTCTCAATTGTGCCATTGTAGAAAGTTCTTAGGATTTGGGGCCCATACCAAACTTCTTCGTCTGTCTGAGGTGAAAGAGGCATTGTTGTGCCTTTTTCACCACACAGCCAGTATGTACAGACCACGTGAGATGCTTGGTGATGCTTCTGCTGAGGAACTTAAAGCTGCCTGAGATGAGGCCATCAATGTCGTGTCGTCAGCGAATTTAATTAGCAGGTTGGAGCTGTGGGTGGTGACACAGTCATGGGTTCCCAGAGAGTAAAGGAGAGGCCTTAGTACACAGCCCTGAGGGGCACCTGTGTTGGGGGTTAGAGCGGTGGAGGTGAGGGAGCCCACTCTCATCACCTGCTGGCAATCTGACAGTAAGTCCAGGATCCAGCTGCACAAGGCAGGGTGAAGGCCGAGGTCTCTAGGCTCCTTGTCGAGCCTGGTGGTGGGGGGGGCGGGATTACTGTGTTGAATGCTGAACTGTAATCCAAGAACAGCATTCTCACATAAGCATCCTTCTTCTCCAGATGTGTAAGGATGGTGTGTAGAGCTGTGGGTATTGAATCATCAGTTGATTGGTTGTGTCGGTGGGTGAATCGTAGGGGGTCCAGTGTGGGTGGTAGCATGCTGCAGATGTTGTCCTTGACCAGCCTCTCAAAGCATTTGCTTATTACTGAGGTGAGTGCAACAGGACGCCAGTCATTCAGACATGTTACCTTGGCCTTGTGTTTTCTGTTTAATCTGGTCAAGTTAATTGTGACTGGCACGGGTTTTCTGCTTTCCATGATTATTCAAAGGGGACTCGCATTTAGTGCTGAGTGGAGTGCTTGTGTTTGTGGAGAATGATTAGTCTCACAGTGTCGCTCGATCATCTCTCTGATACTCTGTCGGTATTCCTATGTCTAATCCCTTGTTTCCGTCTCTTCATGGGAGCACCTGGGTTCAGTCATGCCGGCGTTCACTGTGACGGAGTCTGCCGTTCCTCCACTCTGGTGTTCAGTTGTCGTCAGTGTTCACCATGACGGAGTCTGCCGTTCCTCCACTCCTGGGTTGAGTCATCGTCAGCACTCACTGTGACAGAATCTGCTGTTCCTCCACTCCTGGGTTGAATTGTGCCGGTGCTCACCGTGACAACGAGGCAGACGGTCAGACTCCTGGTGGCAATGGCCACGGTCTGGCATGGCTTTCAAATGATGGTTACTTCCCACTGACAGGCAGCCTCGAAAAGTTATTGACGCTCAACTGTCAATTGTCTAGTGTGCATTCTGATCAGAAGGGACAGCAGATCTTAGTCACCCTTCAGAGAGAGAGAGATTCTTATGTCCATTACTCTCACTCTCCTGAGAGCATCAGAATGGGAATGCAAGGGAATGAGAGGGTTACCGGATGAGGAATGTCTGGCAGCTCTTGGGCTGTGTTCCCTCGAGTTCAGGAGAATGAGGGGGATCTCACAGAAACATTCCGAATGTCAAAAGGCCTGAACAGATTAGATATGGGAAAGTTATTTCCCATGGTAGGGGAGTCCAGGACAAGAGAGCACAGCTTCAGGAATGAAGGACGTCCATTCAGAACAGAAATGAGGAGAAATTACTTTAGTCAGAGGGTGGTAACTCTGTGGAATTTGTTGCCACGAGCAGCTGTGGAAGCCAAGTTATCGGGTGTCTTTAAGGCAGAGAAAAATATGTTCTTATTAGCCAGGGTATGGGGAGAAGGCAGGGGAGTGGGGATGACCAGAAGAATTGAATCAGCCCGTGACTGAATAGCAGAGCAGACTTGATGGGCCAAATGGCCTACTTGTGCTCCTATGTCTTATGGTGTTAAGTGGTTATGTCACAAACACAGAAAGCCTACAGCACGATACAGGCCCTTCGGCCCACAAAGCCGTGCCGAACACGTCCTTACTTTAGAAATTACCTCGGGTTACCCATGGCCCTCTATTTTTCTAAGCTCCATGTGCCTATCCAGGAGTCTCTAAAAGACCCCATCGTATCGGCCTCTGTGACCATCGCCAGCAGCCCATTCCATGCACTCACTACTCTCTGCGTAAAAAACTTGCCCCTGATATCTCCTCTGTACCTACTCCCAAGCACCTTAAACCTGTGTCCACTTGTGGCAACTATTTCAGCCCTGGGGAAAAGCCTCTGACAATCCACACAATCAATGCCTCTCATCATCTTATACATCTCTATCAGGTCACCTCTTATCCTCCATCGCTCCAAGGAGAAAAGGCTGAGTTCACTCAACCTATTCTCATAAGGCATGCTCCCCAATCCAGGCAACATCCTTGTAAATCTCCTCTGCACCCTTTCTATGGTTTCCACATCCTTCCTGTAGTGAGGCAACCAGAACTGAGTATAGTACTCCAACATTACCTCTCGACTCCTAAACTCAATCCCATGATTGATGAAGGCCAATGCACTGTATGTCTTCTTAACCTGCGTGGCAACTTTGCGTGTCCTATGGACTCGGACCCCAAGATCCTTCTGATCCTCCACACTGCCAAGTGTCTTACAATTAATACTATATTCTACCATCTTATTTGACCTACCAAAATGAACCACCTCATACTCAACTGGGTTCAACTCCATCTGCCACTTCTTAGCCCATTTTTGCATCCTATCAATGTCCCTCTGACAGCCCTCCACACTATCTACAACAACCCCAACCTTTATGTCATCAGCAGATTTACTAACCCGTCCCTACAATTCCTCATCCAGGTAATTTATAAAAATCACAAAGAGTAGGGGTCGCAGAACAGATCCCCGAGGCACACCACTCGTCAACGACCTCCATGCAGATTATGACCCGTCTAGAACCACTCGTTGCCTTCTGTGGGCAAGCCAATTCCCCATTTACAAAGCAATGTTCCCTTGGATCCCATGCCTCCTTACTTTCTCAGTAAGCCTTGCATGAGATACCTTATCAAATGCCTTGCTGAAATCCATATACACTACATCTACTGCTCTACCTTCATCAATGTGGTTAGTCACATCCTCAAAAAATTCAATCAGGCTTGTAAGGCACGACCTGCCTTTGACAAAGCCATGCTGACTACTCCTAATCATATTATACCTTTCCGAAAGTTCATAAATCCTGCCTCTCAAGATCTTTTCCATCAACTTACCAACCACTGAGGTAAGACTCACTGGTCTATAATTTCTATAACCTCTTCCCCAGGGCATCACTGCTCAGTACAAGAGGACATGGCTTTAAGGTAAGGAGAGGAAAGTTCAAGGGGGATATTAGAGGGAGGTTTTTTTACTCAGAGAGTGGTTGGTGCGTGGAATGCACT
Source organism: Hemitrygon akajei (assembly GCF_048418815.1). Lineage (NCBI taxonomy): Eukaryota > Metazoa > Chordata > Chondrichthyes > Myliobatiformes > Dasyatidae > Hemitrygon > Hemitrygon akajei. Next base: position 19,695,230 of record NC_133129.1, on the reverse strand, counting down.
GCCTGAGTCAGTGGTGGAGGCAGATACACTAGTGAAGTTTAAGTGACTACTAGACAGGTATATGGAGGAATTTAAGATAGCAGGATATGTGGGAGGCAGGGTTTAAGGGTCAGCACAACATTGTGGGCTGAAGGGCCTGTTCTGTGCTGTACTGTTCTACGTTCCAGTGAATCCAAAGCTGCTCTGCTCTTTCCTCGGCTGGTGGAGCTCCCTGCCTGTTCTAGATTTGTTATTGATCGTTCCCCTGGGAGCCGTGACTGGTTCACCCCCCTCGCGCTGTCAGCTCAGTACCTGACTGAGGCGGCTTCTGTTCCTGCTCCGATCGGGTCGAAGGTGGAACATTCCTGTCGAGAAAAGAACCGATATCATGAAATCACAGCATGTTCCCAGTTGTGGTTATCCAAGATTACAACTGACCCAGTGGGCCAAGGAACAGCAGATCGGGTTTAATTTAATACGACAAAATGCAAGACCTCAGGTTCTGAGGAGTGTGGCAGGACAGAGCGACCAGGGAACACAGACTCTTAATTCCCTGAAAGTGGTGTCACAGCTAGACAGGGTTGTGAAGATACGCTGTTACAGCTCGGGGTGTCAGAGTTCAATTCTGGCATCCTCTGTAAGCAAGTTTTATGTTCCATCCTGAGTGCCTGTCCTGTGGGTTTCCTCCGGGTGCTCCGGTTTCCTCCCACAGTCCAGAATCATACAGGTTAGGGTCAGTAAGTTGTGGGCATGTTATGTTGGCGTTGGAAGCATGACAACACTTGCCGACTGCCCCCAGCGCAATCTCAGACTGTGTTGGTTATTGACACAAGTGACACATTCACTGTATGTTTTGACATGCCTGTGACAAATAAAGCTGATAGTCATGGGGTCAAGGAACAGTACACCACAGAAACAGACCCTTTGGCCCATCGAGCCCATGCCGAACCAGTAATCTGCCTCGTCCCATCGACCTGCATCTGAACCAAAGCCCTTCAATTGAAATTGAACCCACATGCACCACTTGTGCTGGCAGCTCGTTCCACACTCTCACCACCCTCTGAGTGAAGATGTTTCCCTCATGTTCCGCTTAAACTTCTCACCTTTTACCCTTAACCCATGACCTCTAGCTTCAGTCTCACTCAACTTCAGTGGAAAAAGCCTGCTTGCACTTACCCTACCTATACCCCTCGTAATTTTGTATAACTCTATCAAATCTCCTCTCAATCTTCTATGTTCCCGATAACTCAGGTCCTCCAGACTCGGCAACATCCTTGTAAACTTTCTCTGTACTCTTTCAACCTTATTTACATCTTTCGTGTAGTTTGGTGACCAAAACTGCACACAATACTCCAAATTAGGCTTCACTGATGTCTTATACAACTTCAACATAACATCCGTCTCCTTTACTCAATACATTGATGTGGTGAACTACATATACCTGTCTGGACTGCCCCTGTGGCTCCTCCCACAGACCCCTGTATAAAGGCAATTGAGGCCTGAGCCCGGCCTCATTCTCCAGGATGTAGTGTTGTTCATTCTTCCAGTCAATAAAAGCCGATATCTCGCTTCTTACGTCTCAGAGTGAGTTATTGATGGTGCATCAATTGATTTATGAAGGCCAATGTGCCAAAAGCTTTCTTTGTATCCGTAACTACGGGTGACGCAACTTTCAATGAATTATGGGCCTGTATTCTCAGATCCCTTTGTTCTACCACACTCCTCACTGCCGTACATTCACCATGTAAGGCCTACACTGGCTGGTTCTCCCAAACTGCAACAGCTCGCACTTGTCTACATTAAGCTCCAGCTGCCATTTTTCAGCCCACTTTTCCAGTTGGTCCAGATCCCTCTGCAAGCCGTGATAGTCTGTCTCACTGTCCACTACACTCCCAATCTTGGTGACATCTGCAAATTTGCTGATCCAGTTAATCGCATTATCATCCAGATGATTGATAGAGATGACAAACAATGGACCCAGCACCGATCCCTGTGGGACTCCACTAATCACAGGCCTCCAGTGACTAATCAGATCTCTGAACAAAGTCAGCACGCTGTGCTCGACCTGTGGGTGACAGACCTCCCATTCAACCCCAGCCTGGTCTCCGTATCGATTCATCTTACCTTTTCGTACCTCTGATGAAACCCATCAGCCAGATGTGAACTGAAGAAATAAAAAGACAATCATTATTGTACTTAAAAACTGAAATCCGTGTTGTGCACCAAGAAGTGCAGAGTAAGAAAGGTGCGTAGACAAAAGGAACTCTGCCCCCTCCCACCACTGAATCCCCTCTCACATCCCACAGACACTCTCCCCCATCACCCACTGAATCCCCTCTCACATCCCACAGACACTCTTCCCCCCCACCCACTGAATCCCCTCTCACATCCCACACGCTCCGCACACCCACTGAATCCCCTCCAACATCCCACAGACACTCTCCCCCCATCACCCACTGAATCCCCTCTCACATCCCACACGCTCCCCACACCCACTGAATCCCCTCCCACATCCCATAGACACTCTCCCCCCACCCACTGAATCCCCTCCCACAGCCCACAGACTCTCACCCATCACCCACTGAATCCCTTCCCACAGCCCACTGACTCTCCCCATCACCCACTGAATCCCTTCCCACAGCCCACTGACTCTCCCCATCACCCACTGAATCCCCTCCCACAGCCCACTGACTCTCCCCCATCACCCACTGAATCCCCTCCCCCAGCCCACCGACTCTTCCCCATCACCCACTGAATCCCCTCCCACAGCCCACCGACTCTCCCCCATCACCCACTGAATCCCCTCCCACAGTCCACCGACCCTCTCCCATCACCCACTGAATCCCCTCCCCCAGCCCACCGACTCTCCCCATCACCCACTGAATCCCCTCCCACGCCCACCAACTCTCCCCCATCACCCACTGAATCCCTTCCCACAGCCCACTGACTCTCCCCATCACCCACTGAATCCCCTCCCCCAGCCCACAGACACTCTCCCCCATTACCCACTGAATCCCCTCTCACATCCCACAGACACTCTTCCCCACCACCCACTGAATCCCCCTCACATCCCACACGCTCCCCACACCCACTGAATCCCCTCTCACATGCCACACGCTCCCCCCACCCACTGAATCCCCCTCACATCCCACAGACACTCTCCCCCACCCACAGAATCCCCCTCACATCCCACAGACACTCTCCCCACACCAACTGAATCCCCTCTCACATCCCACACGCTCCGCACACACACTGAATCCCCTCTCACATCCCACAGACACTCTCCCCCACACACACTGAATCCCCCTCACATCCCACAGACACTCTCCCCCACCCACTGAATCCCCCTCACATACCACAGACACTCTCCCCACACCCACTGAATCCCCTCTCACATCCCACATGCTCCCCATCACCAACTGAATCCCCTCCCACAGCCCACTGACTCTCCCCCATCACCCACTGAATCCCCTCCCACAGCCCACTGACTCTCCCACCATCACCCACTGAATCCCCTCCCACAGCCCACTGACTCTCCCCATCACCCACTGAGTCCCCTCCCACAGCCCACCAACTCTACCCCATCACCCACTGAATCCCCTCCCACAGCCCACTGACTCTCCCCCATCACCCACTGAATCCCCTCCCACAGCCCACCAACTCTCCCCCATCACCCACTGAATCCCCTCCCACAGCCCACTGACTCTCCCCATTACCCACTGAATCCCCTCCCACAGCCCACTGACTCTCCCCATCACCCACTGAATCCGCTCCCACAGCCCACCGACTCTCCCCCATCACCCACTGAATCCCCTCCCCCAGCCCACCAACTCTACCCCATCACCCACTGAATCCCCTCCCACAGCCCACTGACTCTCCCCATCACCCACTGAATCCCCTCCCCCAGCCCACAGACTCTCCCCATCACCCACTGAATCCCCTCCCACAGCCCACCAACTCTACCCCATCACCCACTGAATCCCCTCCCACAGCCCACCAACTCTCCCCATCACCCACTGAATCCCCTCCCACAGCCCACCGACTCTCCCCCATCACCCACTGAATCCCCTCCCACAGCCCACAGACACTCTCCCCCCCACACACTGAATCCCCTCTCACAGCCCACTGACTCTCCCCATCACCCACTGAATCCCCTCCCACAGCCCACTGACTCTCCCCTATCACCCACTGAATCCCTTCCCACAGCCCACTGACTCTCCCCCCATCACCCACTGAATCCCCTCCCACAGCCCACTGACTCTCCCCCATCACCCACTGAATCCCTTCCCACAGCCCACTGACTCTCACCCATCACCCACTGAATCCCTTCCCACAGCCCACAGACTCTCCCCCATCACCCACTGAATCCCCTCCCACAGCCCACCGACTCTCCCCCATCACCCACTGAATCCCCTCCCACAGCCCACTGACTCTCCCCCATCACCCACTGAATCCCTTCCCACAGCCCACTGACTCTCCCCCATCACCCACTGAATCCCTTCCCACAGCCCACAGACTCTCCCCCATCACCCACTGAATCCCCTCCCACAGCCCACCGACTCTCCCCATCACCCACTGAATCCCCTCCCACAGCCCACCGACTCTCCCCCATCACCCACTGAATCCCCTCCCACAGCCCACCGACTCTCCCCATCACCCACTGAATCCCCTCTCACATCCCACAGACACTCTCCCCCCACCCACTGAATCCCCTCCCACAGCCCACAGATACTCTCCCCCCACCCACTGAATCCCCTCTCACATCCCACAGACACTCTCCCCCACCCACTGAATCCCCTCCCACAGCCCACTGACTCTCCCCCACACCCACTGAATCCCCTCCCACAGCCCACTGACTCTCCCCTATCACCCACTGAATCCCCTCCCACAGCCCACCGACTCTCCCCCATCACCCACTGAATCCCCTCCCACAGCCCACCGAGTCTCCCCCATCACCCACTGAATCCGCTCCCACAGCCCACTGACTCTCCCCTATCACCCACTGAATCCCCTCCCACAGTCCACCGACTCTCTCCAATCACCCACTGAATCCCCTCTCACAGCCCACCGACTCTCCCCCATCACCCACTGAATCCCCTCCCACAGCCCACCGACTCTCCCCCATCACCCACTGAATCCCCTCCCACAGTCCACCAACTCTTCCCATCACCCACTGAATCCCCTGCCACAGCCCACCGACTCTCCCCCATCACCCACTGAATCCCCTCCCACAGCCCACCGACTCTCCCCCCATCACCCACTGAATCCCCTCCCACAGCCCACAGACTCTCCCCCATCACCCACTGAATCCCCTCCCCCAGCCCACCGACTCTCCCCATCACCCACTGAATCCCCTCCCGCAGCCCACTGACTCTCCCCATCACCCACTGAATCCCCTCCCACAGCCCACTGACTCTCCCCCATCACCCACTGAATCCCCTCCCGCAGCCCACCGACTCTCCCCCATCACCCACTGAATCCCCTCCCACAGCCCACCGACTCTCCCCCATCACCCACTGAATCCCCTCCCACAGCCCACTGACTCTCCCCCATCACCCACTGAATCCCCTCCCACAGCCCACTGACTCTCCCCATCACCCACTGAATCCCCTCCCACAGCCCACAGACACTCCCCATCACCCACTGAATCCCCTCCCACAGCCCACCGACTCTCCCCCATCACCCACTGAATCCCCTCCCGCAGCCCACTGACTCTCCCCCATCACCCACTGAATCCCCTCCCACAGCCCACAGACACTCTCCCCCATCACCCACTGAATCCCCTCCCACAACCCACAGACACTCTCCCCATCACCCACTGAATCCCCTCCCACAGCCCACCGACTCTCCCCCATCACCCACTGAATCCCCTCCCGCAGCCCACTGACTCTCCCCCATCACCCACCAAATCCCCTCTCACATCCCACAGACACTCTCCCCCCCACCCACTGAATCCCCTCTCACATCCCACTGACTCTCCACCCACACCAACTGAATCCCCTCCCACAGCCCACTGACTCTCCCCCCATCACCCACTGAATCCCCTCCCACAGCCCACTGACACTCTTCCCCCCCATCACCCACTGAATCCCCTCCCACAGCCCACTGACTCTCCCCCATCACCCACTGAATCCCCTCCCGCAGCCCACCGACTCTCCCCCATCACCCACTGAATCCCCTCCCACAGCCCACCGACTCTCCCCCATCACCCACTGAATCCCCTCCCACAGCCCACCGACTCTCCCCATCACCCACTGAATCCCCTCCCACAGCCCACTGACTCTCCCCCATCACCCACTGAATCCCCTCCCACAGCCCACCGACTCTCCCCCATCACCCACTGAATCCCCTCCCGCAGCCCACTGACTCTCCCCCATCACCCACTGAATCCCCTCCCACAGCCCACAGACACTCTCCCCCATCACCCACTGAATCCCCTCCCACAGTCCACCAACTCTCCCCCATCACCCACTGAATCCCCTCCCACAGCCCACAGACACTCTCCCCCCCACACACTGAATCCCCTCCCACAGCCCACCAACTCTCCCCATCACCCACTGAATCCCCTCCCACAGTCCACCGACTCTCCCCCATTACCCACTGAATCCCTTCCCACAGCCCACCGACTCTCCCCATCACCCACTGAATCCCCTCCCACAGCCCACTGACTCTCCCCCCATCACCCACTGAATCCCCTCCCGCAGCCCACCGAATCTCCCCCATCACCCACTGAATCCCCTCCCACAGCCCACTGACTCTCCCCCATCACCCACTGAATCCCCTCCCACAGCCCACCGACTCTCCCCCATCAGCCACTAAATCCCCTCCCACAGCCCACAGACTCTCCCCCATCACCCACTGAATCCCCTCCCACAGCCCACTGACTCTCCCCCATCACCCACTGAATCCCCTCCCACAGCCCACTGACTCTCCCCCATCACCCACTGAATCCCCTCCCACAGCCCATCGACTCTCCCCCATCACCCACTGAATCCCCTCCCACAGCCCACTGACTCTCCCCCATCACCCACTGAATCCCCTCCCACAGCCCACTGACTCTCCCCCATCACCCACTGAACACCCTCCCACAGCCCACTGACTCTCCCCATCACCCACTGAATCCCCTCCCACAGCCCACTGACTCTCCCCCATCACCCACTGAATCCCCTCCCACAGCCCACCTACTCTCCCCCATCACCAACTGAATCCCCTCCCACAGCCCACTGACTCTCCCCCATCACCCACTGAATCCCCTCCCACAGCCCACCGACTCTCCCCATCACCCACTGAATCCCCTCCCACAGCCCACTGACTCTCCCCATCACCCACTGAATCCCCTCCCACAGCCCACTGACTCTCCCCATCACCCACTGAATCCCCTCCAACAGCCCACTGACTCTCCCCATCACCCACTGAATCCCCTCCCACAGCCCACAGACACTCTCCCCCCATCACCCACTGAATCCCCTCCCACAGCCCACTGACTCTCCCCCATCACCCACTGAATCCCCTCTCACATCCCACAGATACTCTCCCCCCACCCACTGAATCCCCTCTCACATCCCACAGACACTCTCCCCCACCCACTGAATCCCCTCCCACAGCCCACTGACTCTCCCCCACACCCACTGAATCCCCTCCCACAGCCCACTGACTCTCCCCTATCACCCACTGAATCCCCTCCCACAGCCCACTGACTCTCCCCCCATCACCCACTGAATCCCCTCCCACAGCCCACAGACACTCTCCCCATCACCCACTGAATCCCCTCCCACAGCCCACCGAGTCTCCCCCATCACCCACTGAATCCGCTCCCACAGCCCACTGACTCTCCCCTATCACCCACTGAATCCCCTCCCACAGTCCACCGACTCTCTCCCATCACCCACTGAATCCCCTCTCACAGCCCACCGACTCTCCCCCATCACCCACTGAATCCCCTCCCACAGCCCACCGACTCTCCCCCATCACCCACTGAATCCCCTCCCACAGTCCACCAACTCTTCCCATCACCCACTGAATCCCCTGCCACAGCCCACCGACTCTCCCCCATGACCCACTGAATCCCCTCCCACAGCCCACCGACTCTCCCCCCATCACCCACTGAATCCCCTCCCGCAGCCCACCAACTCTCCCCATCACCCACTGAATCCCCTCCCACAGCCCACAGACTCTCCCCCATCACCCACTGAATCCCCTCCCCCAGCCCACCAACTCTCCCCATCACCCACTGAATCCCCTCCCGCAGCCCACTGACTCTCCCCATCACCCACTGAATCCCCTCCCACAGCCCACTGACTCTCCCCCATCACCCACTGAATCCCCTCCCGCATCCCACCGACTCTCCCCCATCACCCACTGAATCCCCTCCCACAGCCCACCGACTCTCCCCCATCACCCACTGAATCCCCTCCCACAGCCCACTGACTCTCCCCCATCACCCACTGAATCCCCTCCCACAGCCCACTGACTCTCCCCATCACCCACTGAATCCTCTCCCACAGCCCACAGACACTCCCCATCACCCACTGAATCCCCTCCCACAGCCCACCGACTCTCCCCCATCACCCACTGAATCCCCTCCCGCAGCCCACTGACTCTCCCCCATCACCCACTGAATCCCCTCCCACAGCCCACTGACTCTCCTCCATCACCCACTGAATCCCCTCCCACAGCCCACTGACTCTCCCCCATCACCCACTGAATCCCCTCCCACAGCCCATCGACTCTCCCCCATCACCCACTGAATCCCCTCCCGCAGCCCACTGACTCTCCCCCATCACCCACTGAATCCCCTCCCACAGCCCACTGACTCTCCCCCATCACCCACTGAACACCCTCCCACAGCCCACTGACTCTCCCCATCACCCACTGAATCCCCTCCCGCAGCCCACTGACTCTCCCCATCACCCACTGAATCCCCTCCCGCAGCCCACCGACTCTCCCCATCACGCACTGAATCCCCTCCCACAGCCCACCGACTCTCCCCATCACCCACTGAATCCCCTCCCACAGCCCACCGACTCTCCCCATTACCCACTGAATCCCCTCCCACAGCCCACCGACTCTCCCCCCATCACCCACTGAATCCCTTCCCACAGCCCACCGACTCTCCCCCATCACCCACTGAATCCCCTCCCACAGCCCACTGACTCTCCCCATCACCCACTGAATCCCCTCCCACAGCCCACTGACTCTCCCCCATCACCCACTGAATCCCCTCCCACAGCCCACCGACTCTGCCCCCATCACCCACTGAATCCCCTCCCACAGTCCACCGACCCTCTCCCATCACCCACTGAATCCCCTCCCGCAGCCCACTGACTCTCCCCCATCACCCACTGAATCCCCTCCCACAGCCCACCAACTCTACCCCATCACCCACTGAATCCCCTCCCACAGCCCACTGACTCTCCCCCATCACCCACTGAATCCCCTCCCACAGCCCACTGACTCTCCCCCATCACCCACTGAATCCCCTCCCACAGCCCACTGACTCTCCCCATCACCCACTGAATCCCCTCCCACAGCCCACTGACTCTCCCCCATCACCCACTGAATCCCCTCCCACATCCTACAGACTCTCCCCCCCACCCACTGAATCCCTTCCCACAGCCCACTGACTCTCCCCATCACCCACTGAATCCCCTCTCACAGCCCAGAGGACACTCTCCCCCCACCCACTGAATCCCCTCTCACAGCCCAGAGACACTCTCCCCCCCACCCACTGAATCCCCTCTCACAGCCCAGAGACACTCTCCCCCCATCACCCACTGAATCCCTTCCCACAGCCCACTGACTCTCCCCATCACCCACTGAATCCCCTCTCACAGCCCAGAGACACTCTCCCCCCACCCACTGAATCCCCTCCCACAGCCCAGAGACACTCTCCCCCCACCCACTGAATCCCCTCTCACAGCCCAGAGACACTCTCCCCCATCACCCACTGAATCCCCTCCCACAGTCCACCGACTCTCCCCCATCACCCACTGAATCCCCTCCCACAGCCCACTGACTCTCCCCCCATCACCCACTGAATCCCCTCCCCCAGCCCACCTACTCTCCGCATCACCCACTGAATCCCCTCCCCCAGCCCACCGACTCTCCCCTATCACCCACTGAATCCACTCCCACAGCCCACTGACTCTCCCCCATCACCCACTGAATCCCCTCCCACAGCCCACTGACTCTCCCCCATCACCCACTGAGTCCCCTCCCACAGCCCACCGACTCTCCCCATCACCCACTGAATCCCCTCCCACAGCCCACCGACTCTCCCCATCACCCACTGAATCACCTCCCACAGCCCACCTACTCTCCCCCATCACCCACTGAATCCCCTCCCACAGCCCACTGACTCTCCCCCATCACCCACTGAATCCCCTCCCACAGCCCACCGACTCTCCCCATCACCCACTGAATCCCCTCCCACAGCCCACTGACTCTCCCCCCATCACCCACTGAATCCCCTCCCACAGCCCACCGAATCTCCCCCATCACCCACTGAATCCCCTCCCACAGCCCACTGACTCTCCCCCATCACCCACTGAATCCCCTCCCACAGCCCACCAACTCTCCCCATCACCCACTGAATCCCCTCCCACAGCCCACCGACTCTCCCCATCACCCACTGAATCACCTCCCACAGCCCACCTACTCTCCCCCATCACCCACTGAATCCCGTCCCACAGCCCACTGACTCTCCCCCATCACCCACTGAATCCCCTCCCACAGCCCACCGACTCTCCCCATCACCCACTGAATCCCTTCCCACAGCCCACTGACTCTCCCCCCACCCACTGAATCCCCTCTCACAGCCCACTGACTCTCCCCATCACCCACTGAATCCCCTCCCACAGCCCAGAGACACTCTCCCCCCACCCACTGAATCCCCTCTCACAGCCCAGAGACACTCTCCCCCCATCACCCACTGAATCCCTTCCCACAGCCCACTGACTCTCCCCATCACCCACTGAATCCCCTCTCACAGCCCAGAGACACTCTCCCCCCACCCACTGAATCCCCTCTCACAGCCCAGAGACACTCTCCCCCCACCCACTGAATTCCCTCCCACAGCCCAGAGACACTCTCCCCCCCACCCACTGAATCCCCTCTCACAGCCCAGAGACACTCTCCCCCCACCCACTGAATCCCCTGCCACAGCCCAGAGACACTCTCCCCCCCACCCACTGAATCCCCTCTCACAGCCCAGAGACACTCTCCCCCATCACCCACTGAATCCCCTCCCACAGTCCACCGACTCTCCCCCATCACCCACTGAATCCCCTCCCACAGCCCACTGACTCTCCCCCCATCACCCACTGAATCCCCTCCCCCAGCCCACCTACTCTCCCCATCACCCACTGAATCCCCTCCCCCAGCCCACCGACTCTCCCCCATCACCCACTGAATCCACTCCCACAGCCCACTGACTCTCCCCCATCACCCACTGAATCCCCTCCCACAGCCCACTGACTCTCCCCCATCACCCACTGAGTCCCCTCCCACAGCCCACCGACTCTCCCCATCACCCACTGAATCCCCTCCCACAGCCCACCAACTCTCCCCATCACCCACTGAATCCCCTCCCACAGCCCACCGACTCTCCCCATCACCCACTGAATCACCTCCCACAGCCCACCTACTCTCCCCCATCACCCACTGAATCCCCTCCCACAGCCCACTGACTCTCCCCCATCACCCACTGAATCCCCTCCCACAGCCCACCGACTCTCCCCATCACCCACTGAATCCCCTCCCACAGCCCACTGACTCTCCCCCCATCACCCACTGAATCCCCTCCCACAGCCCACCGAATCTCCCCCATCACCCACTGAATCCCCTCCCACAGCCCACTGACTCTCCCCCATCACCCACTGAATCCCCTCCCACAGCCCACCAACTCTCCCCATCACCCACTGAATCCCCTCCCACAGCCCACCGACTCTCCCCATCACCCACTGAATCACCTCCCACAGCCCACCTACTCTCCCCCATCACCCACTGAATCCCCTCCCACAGACCACTGACTCTCCCCCATCACCCACTGAATCCCCTCCCACAGCCCACCGACTCTCCCCATCACCCACTGAATCCCCTCCCACAGCCCACTGACTCTCCCCCATCACCCACTGAATCCCCTCTCACATCCCACAGACACTCTCCCCCCACCCACTGAATCCCCTCTCACATCCCACAGACACTCTCCCCCACCCACTGAATCCCCTCCCACAGCCCACTGACTCTCCCCCACACCCACTGAATCCCCTCCCACAGCCCACTGACTCTCCCCTATCACCCACTGAATCCCCTCCCACAGCCCACCGACTCTCCCCCATCACCCACTGAATCCCCTCCCACAGCCCACCGAGTCTCCCCCATCACCCACTGAATCCCCTCCCACAGCCCACTGACTCTCCCCTATCACCCACTGAATCCCCTCCCACAGTCCACCGACTCTCTCCCATCACCCACTGAATCCCCTCCCACAGCCCACCAACTCCCCCCCATCACCCACTGAATCCCCTCCCACAGCCCACTGACTCTCCCCTTCACCCACTGAATCCCCTCCCACAGCCCACCAACTCTCCCCCATCACCCACTGAATCCCCTCCCACAGTCCACCAACTCTTCCCATCACCCACTGAATCCCCTCTCGCAGCCCACCGACTCTCCCCCATCACCCACTGAATCCCCTCCCACAGCCCACCGACTCTCCCCCATCACCCACTGAATCCCCTCCCACAGCCCACTGACTCTCCCCCATCACCCACTGAATCCCCTCCCACAGCCCACCAACTCTCCCCCATCACCCACTGAATCCCCTCCCACAGTCCACCAACTCTTCCCATCACCCACTGAATCCCCTCCCGCAGCCCACCGACTCTCCCCCATCACCCACTGAATCCCCTCCCACAGCCCACCGACTCTCCCCCATCACCCACTGAATCCCCTCCCACAGCCCACTGACTCTCCCCCATCACCCACTGAATCCCCTCCCACAGCCCACAGACACTCCCCATCACCCACTGAATCCCCTCCCACAGCCCACCGACTCTCCCCCATCACCCACTGAATCCCCTCCCGCAGCCCACCAACTCTTCCCATCACCCACTGAATCCCCTCCCGCAGCCCACCGACTCTCCCCCATCACCCACTGAATCCCCTCCCACAGCCCACCGACTCTCCCCCATCACCCACTGAATCCCCTCCCACAGCCCACTGACTCTCCCCCATCACCCACTGAATCCCCTCCCACAGCCCACTGACTCTCCCCATCACCCACTGAATCCCCTCCCACAGCCCACAGACACTCCCCATCACCCACTGAATCCCCTCCCACAGCCCACCGACTCTCCCCCATCACCCACTGAATCCCCTCCCGCAGCCCACTGACTCTCCCCCATCACCCACTGAATCCCCTCCCACAGCCCACAGACACTCTCCCCCATCACCCACTGAATCCCCTCCCACAGCCCACAGACACTCTCCCCCCACCCACCAAATCCCCTCTCACATCCCACAGACACTCTCCCCCCCACCCACTGAATCCCCCTCACATCCCACAGACACTCTCCCCCATCACCCACTGAATCCCCCTCACATCCCACAGACACTCTCCCCCCCACCCACTGAATCCCCTCCCACAGCCCACTGACTCTGCCCCCATCACCCACTGAATCCCCTCCCACAGCCCACTGACTCTCCCCCATCACCCACTGAATCCCCTCTCACATCCCACTGACTCTCCACCCACACCAACTGAATCCCCTCCCACAGCCCACTGACTCTCCCCCCATCACCCACTGAATCCCCTCCCACAGCCAACTGACACTCTTCCCCCCCATCACCCACTGAATCCCCTTCCACAGCCCACTGACTCTCCCCATCACCCACTGAATCCCCTCCCACAGCCCACTGACTCTCCCCATCACCCACTGAGTCCCCTCCCCCAGCCCACTGACTCTCCCCCCATCACCCACTGAATCCCCTCCCACAGCCCACTGACTCTCCCCATCACCCACTGAATCCCCTCCCACAGCCCATTGACTCTCCCCCATCACCCACTGAATCCCCTCCCACAGCCCACCGACTCTCCCCCATCACCCACTGAATCCCCTCCCGCAGCCCACCGACTCTCCCCCATCACCCACTGAATCCCCTCCCGCAGCCCACTGACTCTCCCCCAGCACCCACTGAATCCCCTCCCGCAGCCCACCGACTCTCCCCCATCACCCACTGAATCCCCTCCCACAGCCCACTGACTCTCCCCCATCACCCACTGAATCCCCTCCTACAGCCCACCGACTCTCCCCCATCACCCACTGAATCCCCTCCCGCAGCCCACTGACTCTCCCCCATCACCCACTGAATCCCCTCCCACAGCCCACCGACTCTCCCCATCACCCACTGAATCCCCTCCCACAGCCCACAGACTCTCCCCCCATCACCCACTGAATCCCCTCCCACAGCCCACAGACTCTCCCCCCACCCACTGAATCCCCTCCCACAACCCACTGACTCTCCCCCCATCACCCACTGAATCCCCTCCCACAGCCCACTGACTCTCCCCCATCACCCACTGAATCCCCTCCCACAGCCCACAGACTCTCCCCCCATCACCCACTGAATCCCCTCCCACAGCCCACAGACTCTCCCCCCACCCACTGAATCCCCTCCCACAGCCCACTGACTCTCCCCATCACCCACTGAATCCCCTCCCACAGTCCACTGACTCTCCCCCCATCACCCACTGAATCCCCTCCTGCAGCCCACTGACTCTCCCCATCACCCACTGAATCCCCTCCCACAGCCCACTGACTCTCCCCCCATCACCCACTGAATCCCTTCCCACGGCCCACTGACTCTCCCCCATCACCCACTGAATCCCCTCCCACAGCCCACTGACTCTCCCCATCACCCACTGAATCCCCTCCCACAGCCCACCGACTCTCCCCCATCACCCACTGAATCCCCTCCCACAGCCCACTGACTCTCCCCCATCACCCACTGAATCCCCTCCCACAGCCCACTGACTCTCCCCCCATCACCCACTGAATCCCCTCCCACAGCCCACCGACTCTCCCCATCACCCACTGAATCCCCTGCCACAGCCCACCGACTCTCCCCCATCACCCACTGAATCCCCTCCCACAGCCCACTGACTCTCCCCATCACCCACTGAATCCCCTCCCACAGCCCACTGACTCTCCCCATCACCCACTGAATCCCCTCCCACAGCCCAATGACTCTCCCCCATCACCCACTGAATCCCCTCCCACAGCCCACCAACTCTCCCCCCATCACCCAGTGAATCCCCTCCCACAGCCCACCGACTCTCCCCCATCACCCACTGAATCCCCTCTCACAGCCCACTGACTCTCCCCCCATCACCCACTGAATCCCCTCCCACAGCCCACTGACTCTCCCCCATCACCCACTGAATCCCCTCCCACAGCCCACTGACTCTCCCCCATCACCCACTGAATCCCTTCCCACAGCCACACTGACTCTCCCAATCACCCACTGAATCCCCTCCCACAGCCCACAGACTCTCCCCATCACCCACTGAATCCCCTCCCACAGCCCACTGACTCTCCCCCATCACCCACTGAATCCCCTCCCACAGCCCACTGACTCTCCCCCATCACCCACTGAATCCCTTCCCACGGCCCACTGACTCTCCCCATCACCCACTGAATCCCCTCCCACAGCCCACTGACTCTCCCCCCATCACCCACTGAATCCCTTCCCACAGCCCACTGACTCTCCCCCATCACCCACTGAATCCCCTCCCACAGCCCACTGACTCTCCCCCCATCACCCACTGAATCCCTTCCCACGGCCCACTGACTCTCCCCCATCACCCACTGAATCCCCTCCCACAGCCCACTGACTCTCCCCCCATCACCCACTGAATCCCCTCCCACAGCCCACTGACTCTCCCCCCATCACCCACTGAATCCCCTCCCACAGCCCACTGACTCTCCCCCCATTACCCGCTGAATCCCCTCCCACAGCCCACTGACTCTCCCCCCATCACCCACTGAATCCCCTGCCACACCTCACTGACTCTCCCCATCACCCACTGAATCCCCTGCCACAGCCCACTGACTCTCCCCCATCACCCACTGAATCCCCTCCCACAGCCCACAGACACTCCCCCATCACCCACTGAATCCCCTCCCACGGCCCACCAACTCTCCCCCATCACCCACTGAATCCTCTCCCACAGCCCACCAACTCTCCCCATCACCCACTGAATCCCCTCCCACAGCCCACTGACTCTCCCCCATCACCCACTGAATCCCCTCCCACAGCCCACTGACTCTCCCCCATCACCCACTGAATCCCCTCCCACAGCCCACTGACTCTCCCCATCACCCACTGAATCCCCTCCCACAGTCCACCGACTCTCCCCATCACGCACTGAATCCCCTCCCACAGCCCACCGACTCTCTCCCCCATCACCCACTGAATCCCCTCCCACAGCCCACTGACTCTCCCCCATCACCCACTGAATCCCCTCCCACAGCCCACCGACTCTCCCCATCACCCACTGAATCCCCTCCCACAGCCCACTGACTCTCCCCATCACCCACTGAATCCCTTCCCACAGCTCACTGACTCTCCCCCATCACCCACTGAATCCCCTCCCACGGCCCACTGACTCTCCCCCCATCACCCACTGAATCCCCTCCCCCAGCCCACCGACTCTCCCCCATCACCCACTGAATCCCCTCCCACAGCCCACAGACACTCTCCCCCCCACACACTGAATCCCCTCCCACAGCCCACCAACTCTCCCCATCACCCACTGAATCCCCTCCCACAGCCCACTGACTCTCCCCCATCACCCACTGAATCCCCTCCCACAGCCCACTGACTCTCCCCATCACGCACTGAATCCCCTCCCACAGCCCACCGACTCTCTCCCCCATCACCCACTGAATCCCCTCCCACAGCCCACTGACTCTCCCCCATCACCCACTGAATCCCCTCCCACAGCCCACCGACTCTCCCCATCACCCACTGAATCCCCTCCCACAGCCCACTGACTCTCCCCATCACCCACTGAATCCCTTCCCACACCTCACTGACTCTCCCCCATCACCCACTGAATCCCCTCCCACGGCCCACTGACTCTCCCCCCATCACCCACTGAATCCCCTCCCCCAGCCCACCGACTCTCCCCCATCACCCACTGAATCCCCTCCCACAGTCCACCAACTCTCCCCCATCACCCACTGAATCCCCTCCCACAGCCCACAGACACTCTCCCCCCCCACACACTGAATCCCCTCCCACAGCCCACTGACTCTCCCCACCACCCACTGAATCCCTTCCCACAGCTCACTGACTCTCCCCCATCACCCACTGAATCCCCTCCCACGGCCCACTGACTCTCCCCCCATCACCCACTGAATCCCCTCCCCCAGCCCACCGACTCTCCCCCATCACCCACTGAATCACCTCCCCCAGCCCCCAGCCCACTCTCCTTCATAGAGAGGAACAGACATCTTCACTTGCCAGCCAGTTCTCCGCTCACCTTTCTTCTTCCAGGAGATTGCAAGGAGGACACAGACTAGGAGCAGGAGAACCAGAACGACCAGCACGTAAATGAGAGAGTTTGAGTTTGGGTTTGAGTTTGCTGTGAGACAGAGAGCAGCTTTAACACCAGACCTCAGTACAGTGCTTCCATTTTCATTGTGCCCCAGCGGCTTTCTCCCGATCGATACTAGAGTTGTGGAGACACACTGTACAGCCCAACAGACCCTTCGGCCCGATGGTCCATACTGACCAAGGTCATCATCCAAGGTCCTATTTGCAAGCGTTTGGCCCAAAACCTTCCAAATCTTTCCTATTTCAGACTATTTATTCATTTAATTTTGTATCTTGTGGTAATTTTTATTTCTTACACTTCACTGCTGCCACAAAATGACAAATTTCACAAAATAGTTGTGTGATAATTAACTTGATTGTGATTCTATCGATGACCTGTCCCACTGTCTTTTAAAATGGGCGGCATTCATCATTACGGACGCCCTCCACCCAGGACATGTCCTCTTCTCATTGCTAATATCAGGGAGGAGGTACAGGAGCCTGAAGACTCTCACTCAATGTTTCAGGATCAGCTTCTTCCCTCCGCCATCAGATTTATGAACGGTCCGTGAACCCGTGAACACCACATCCATTTTGCTCTCTTTTTACACTACTTATTCATTTTTAGATATTTCTTATTGTAACTAACTTACTGTGAATTCACAGCTGCCTGTGGCAAAGAATTCCACAGATTCACCACTCTCTGGCTAAAGAAATTGCTCCTCATCTCTGTTCTAAAAGTACGCATCTCTATTCTGAGGCTGTGTCCTCTAGTCTTTGACTCTCCTACCATTGGAAATATCCTCTAAACATCCACTCTATCAAGCCCTCTCACCGTTCAAAAGATTTCAATAAGGGAACACCTTCATTCTTTTGAATTCTGGTGAAAACATCCTTGCTTTTATATTCTTCTCCTCTTGAAATGAATGTGAACATTGCATTTGCCTTCCTCACCACTGACTCAATAGTCAATAGTCAATCCTTTCATTTCTTTTACCAAAGTGCACGACCATACACTTCCCGACACTATTCCATCTGCTGTTTCTTTGCCCATTCTCCTCATCTGTCTCAGTCCTTCTGTAGCTCTCTACCTCCTCAAAACTACCTGCCCCTCATATCTTCATATCGTCTGCAAACTTTGCAACAAAGCCATCAATTTCATTATCCAAGTCATTGACACATGACGTAAAAAGAATCGGTCCCTACACAGACCCCTGTCGAAAACCACTAGTCACCAGCTGCCAGCCAGAAAGGGCTCCCTTTATCCCCACTCTTTGTCTCCTGCCAATCAGCCACTGCTTTATCCAAGCTAGTATCTTTCCTGGAATACCATGGGCTCATCGCTTGTAAAGCAGCCTCATGTGTGGCACCTTGTCAAAGAGCTTCTGAAAATCCAATACACAACATCCACCAATTCTCCTTTGTCTATCCTGCTTGTGAGTTCTTCAAAGAATTCCAACAGATTTCTCAGGCAAGATTTTCCCTTAAGGAAACCATGCTGACTACAGCCCATTTTATCATGTGCCTCCAAATACCCTGATATCTCATCCCTAAAAATCAGCTCCAACATCTTCCCAACCACTGAGATCAGACTAACTCACCTATAGTTTCCTTTCTTCTGTCTCTCTCCCTTCTTGAATATTGGAGAGAAATTTGCAATTTTCCCGGCTTCCAGAACCATTCCAGAATCTAGTGAATCTTGAAAGATCATTACTAATGCCTCCCCAATCTCAACAGCCACCTCTTTCAGAACTCTGGGATGTACAGCATCTGGTCCAGGTGATTTATCTACCTTCAGACTTTTCAGTTTTGCAAGAACCTTCTCTCTAGTAATGGTAACTTCACACACTTCATGACCCCTGACTCCTGGAACTTCCACCATACTGATACCATCTTCTGCAGTGAAGACTGATGCAAAATACTAATTCAGTTCATCCGCCATTTCATTGTCCCTCATTACCACCTCTTCTACATCGGTTTCCAACGGTCCAATATCCACTCTCGCCTCTCCTTTACACTTCAAATATCTGAAGAAACTTTTGGTATATACTTTAATATTATTGGCTAGCTTACTTTCATATTTCATCTTTACCTTCATAATGACTTTTTAGTTGCCTTCTGTTGATTTTTAAAAGCTTCCCAATTCTCTAACTTCCCATGAATTATTGCTCTATTATATGCTCCCTCTTTGGCTTTTATGTTCTCTTGTTAGTCACGGTTGTGTCATCTTGCTTCAGGATACTTCTTCCTCTTTGGAATGTATATACTTTGTGCCTTCCGACCTGCTTCCAGAAATTCCAGCCATTGCTGTTCTGCCGTCATCCCGGCGAGCGTTCTTTTCCAATCAATTCTGGCCAGCTCCTCTCTCATGCCTCTGTAATTCGCTTTGCTCCACTGAAATACTGATACAGCTGATTTAGCTTCTCAAATTCCAGGATGAATTTGATCATATTATGACCACTTTCCCCTAAAGGTTCTTTTAGCATAAGCTCTCTAATCAATTCTGGTTCATTACACAACACCTAATCCAGAATAGTTGATCCCCCAGTGGGCTCAACCACAAGCTGCTCTAAAAATCCATCTCATACGACTCTAGACTTTCCTCCTGTAATCCAGCACCAAGCTGATTTTCCCAATCTCCCAGCACATTGAAATTCCCCGTGATTATTGTAACATGCATTTTCTTTCTCCCGTTGTAATTTGAAGACCACATCTTTACTACTGTTCAGGGGGTCTGTATACAACTCCCATCAGGGTCTTTTGACACTTGCAGTTCCTTAGCTCTTTCCACAATGATTCAACATATACGCAGCTCAGGACACGAGTCACACCCTGCTCAACCTATCTTTGTCTGAGGTTTTATGAACATCTGCCTCCACAACCTCTCCACTAACTGTTCTGGCACTCTGGTTCCCATCCCCTGCAACTCCAGTTTAAACCCACCATGCAGCGTTAACAAACCTTCCCACAGGGATATTAATCTCCCTCCAGTTCAGGTGCAAACTGTCCCTTCTGTACAGGCCCACTTTCCCTGGAAGAGAGCCCGATGATCCAAAAATCTTACGCCCTTCCTCCTGCACCAACTCCTTAGCCACGTATTGAACTGTATAATCTTCCTAGTTCTAGCCTCAGTAGCACGTGGAACAGGTAGCAATCCTGAGATCACAACCCTGGAGTTCCTGCCCTTTAACTTAGCACCTGACTCCCGATGCAGAACCTCGTCACTCATCCTACCCATGTCATTGGCACCTACATGCTTCACGACCTCTGGCATCTCACCCTCCCACTCCAGAATGCTGAGGACTCGATCTGAGATATCCCGGACCCTGGCACCCGGGAGGCAATGTACCATCCGGAATAGTACAGCACATTACAGGCCCTTCAGCCCACAATGTTGTGCCAACCCTCAAACCCTGCCTCCCATATAACCCTCCACCATAAATTCCTCCATATACCTGTCTAGTAGTCTCTTAAACTTCACTAGTGTATCTGCCTCCACCACTGACTCAGGCAGTGCATTCCACGCACCAACCACTCTCTGAGTGAAAAACCTTCCTCTAATATCCCCCTTGAACTTCCCTCCCCTTACCTTAAAGCATGTCCTCTTGTACTGAGCAGTGGTGCCCTGGGGAAGAGGTGCTGGCTGTCCACTCTATCTACTCCTCTTAATATCTTGTACACCTCTATCATGTCTCCTCTCATCCTCCTTCTCTCCAAAGAGTAAAGCCCTAGCTCCCTTAATCTCTGATCATAATCCATACTCTCTAAACCAGGAAGCATCCTGGTAAATCTCCTCTGTATCCTTTCCAATGCTTCCACATCCTTCCTATAGTGAGGCGACCAGAACTGGACACGGTATTCCAAGTGTGGCCTAACCAGAGTTTTATAGAGCTGCATCATTACCGCGCGACTCTTAAACTCTATCCCTCGACTTATGAAAGCTAACACTCCATAAGCTTTCTTAACTACCCTATCTACCTGTGAAGCAACTTTCAGGGATCTGTGGACATGTACCCCCAGATCCCTCTGCTCCTCCACACTACCAAGTATCCTGCCATTTACTTTGTACTCTGCCTTGGAGTTTGTCCTTCCAAAGTGTACCACCTCACACGTCTCCGGGTTAAACTCCATCTGCCACTTCTCAGCCCACTTCTGCATCCTATCAATGTCTCTCTGTAATCTTTGACAATCCTCTACACTATCTACAACACCACCAACCTTTGTGTCTTCTGAAAACTTGCCAACCCACCCTTCTACCCCCACATCCAAGTCGTTAATAAAAATCACGAGAAGTAGAGGTCCCAAAACAGATTCTTGTGGGACACCACTAGTCACAACCCTCCAATCTGAATGTACTCCCTCCACCACGACCCTCTGCCTTCTGCAGGCAAGCCAATTCTGAATCCACCTGGCCAAACTTCCCTGGATCCCATGCCTTCTGATTGTCTGAATAAGCCTACCCTGTGGAACCTTGTCAAATGCCTTACTAAAATCCACGTAGATCACATCCACTGCACTACCCTCACCTATATGCCTGGTCACCTCCTCAAATAACACTATCAGGCTTGTTAGACACGATCTGCCCTTTACAAAGCCATGCTGACTGTCTTTGATCAGCCCATAATTCTCTAAATGCCCATAGATCCTATCTCTAAGAATCTTTTCCAACAGCATTCCCACCACAGACGTAAGGTTCACTGGTCTATAATTACCTGGACTATCCCTACTACCTTTTTTGAACAAGGGGACAACATTCACCTCCCTCCAATCCTCCGGTACCATTCCCGTGGACAACGAAGACATAAAGATCCTAGCCAAAGTTTCAACAATCTCTTCCCTTGCCTCATGGAGCAGCCTGGGGAATATTCCGTCAGGCCTCGGGGACTTATCCGTCCAAATGTATTTTAACAACTCCAACACCTCCTCTCCCTTAATATCAACATGCTCCAGAACATCAACCTTACTCATATTGTCCTCAGCGTCCATTACTGTCCGTTCCCCTAATAAATCCCCCATTACTACAGTGTGCCTCTTCTCCCCCCTTCCCTTCTGAGTCACAGAGGCTGACTCAGTGCCAGAGACCCAACCACTGTGACTTTCCTCTGTTAGGTCATCCCTCCCCACCCACCCCCCCTCCCCCTGACAGTATACCACTTTGAGGGGAATGGCCACAGGGGTACTCTCCTGCACCTTGGGTGTAACTACCTCTCTGTGTGACCTATCCATCACCCTCTCATCCGCCCGGATGATCCGGAGTTCATCCAGTTCCAGCTCCGACTCCTTCACGCGGATGGTTAGAAGCTGCAGATGGATCCACTTCTCACAGTTGTAGTCGTCAGGGACACTGGAGGTCTCCCTGCCTTCCCACATCCCACAAGAGGAGAATTCCACTATCCTGCCGGGCATCTCCATTGTCTCAGTTCAGCAGATATAAAGACGAGATGGAGAAACCTGAGCTTTTCTTTCCTTTGCTTTCTCTGAGTGAAGCCTCTCCTCACAGAAGCTTCAAAGAGCTAAAGCCTCAAGATCACCATTCCGACTGTCCACTCAGACGATGGCCGCTGCTCGTGTCCCTGCCTTCCTTCAATTTGCTCTAACTAATCAATCCCAAATGCCAAATGGTCACCGGTCAAAGCTCTGAACCTACAGTTGTACATCGAGTGGAAAAGCGACCTGCCAAAGGAGCTCAGTGGGTCGGCCAGCGTCCGTAGAGGAAAAGCAACTCTCAGCATTGCAGGTCAAGAGATTCGGCAAGTCTTCAGCAAGCACAAGAGGTGAATTGGTCGTCCATTCATTACTGACACAAGTAGTTGGGGAAGTGAAAAACTTTGTTGTCTGAGCAGATCATTTCATCACATCAGCCCACTGGGGCAGTACAGGGGACACAACAGCAGAGTGCAGAATAAAGTGTAACAACACAAATCACTACAGTATAACAACACTAATCAGTACAGGTAACAACACTAATCACTACAGTGTAACAAGATGAATCAGTACATTCTAACACAGTACAGGGGACACAACAGCAGAGTGCAGAATAAAGTGTGACAGTTACTGAGAAAGTTCAGTGCGGGCAGGCAGTGAGGTGCAGGGCCATAATGAAGTGGGTTGCCATGGTAGCACAGCCGTTAGCGTGACACTATGACAGCTCAGGGTGTCGGAGTTCAGAGTTCAATTCCTGCACCGTCTGTCAGGAGTTTGAACGTTCTCCCTGTGACTGCGTGGGTTTCCTCCGGGTGCTCCGGTTTCCTCCCACAGTCTAAGGATGGACCGGCTTGTAGGTTAATTGGTCATTGTAAATTGTCGTGGGTTCAATAGGTGGGTTTCTGGGTGGTGTGGCTCATTGGGTCGGAAGGGCCTGTTCTGTGCTGTACCTCTAAATGAATAAACAAATAAATAATGAGGTGGAGAGTCCATCTTATCGTACTGGGGGACCACTCCGTAGTTATAACTGTAGGATAAAAGCTGTCCTTCAGCCTGGTGATCCGTGCATCCAGGCTGTTGTACCTTCTGCCCAGTGGGAGAGGGCCGAAGAGAGAATGTCCAGGGTGGATGGGAGGGTCTCTGATTTTGCAGTCTGTTTCACAGAGACGGTGAGAAGTGTAGACAGAATCCATGGTGGTGGGCTGGCTTCTGTCTTGATGAAGGGGTTAACCTGTGAGGAGAGATTCAGTCGCCTGGGACTAAACTCTCTGGAGTTCAGAAGAATGAGAGGGATCTTACAGAAACATACAAAATTTTGAAAGGGATAGATAAGATAGAAGCAGGAAAGTTGTTTCCATTGGTAGGTGAGACTAGAACTAGGGGACATTGCCTCAACATTCAGGGAGAAGATTTAGGATGGGGATGAGGAGAAACTGTTTTTCCCAGAGAGTGGTGAATCTGTGGAATTCTCTGCCCAGCGAAGTATTTGAGGCTTCTTCACTAAATATATTTAAGAAACAGTTAGATAGGTTTTTACATAGTAAGGGAATTAAGGGTTATGGGGAAAAGGTAGGGAGATGGAGCTGAGTTTACGGACAGATCAGCCATGATCTTATTGAATGGCGGGGCAGGCTCGATGGGCCGGATGGCCGAATCCTGCTCCTATTTCTTATCTTCTTATGGATCAATGTGACAGGTTGAGCCCTGTAATCGTGTCCTGTCTGCCTCCTCCCCCCGACATTCTGCAGAATCACAATCGGGATTAGGATAATTTCACCGGCTTGTGTTTTGTGCAGCAGTACATTGCAATCATCATCATCATCGGTATGTGCTGTGTTGTGTGATGTGGGCAATCACAGTCTCTTAACCATGATGAATACACACAAAATGCTGGAGGAACTCAGCAGGCCAGGCAGCATCTCTGGAGAAGAGTAAACAGCTGACGTTTCAGGCTGACCCCTTCATCAGGACTCACACCCTGCAGAACAGGCCCTTTCATGAGTTCTGATGCAGAGTCTCAGCACAAAACATCGACTGTTTACTCAATTCTGGTGGGAGGAATGTTTGAAATTCTGAGATTGATGTGACTGTTGGGCCGTAGTTTATTTTGCTTTCCTTCAGTTTCTGTTTTCTTTCTTGTTGCTGATTGGTGGGTTGGGGTTCCAGAGGGACGATGTATTGTTTTTTGTGAGAGGGAGGGGTTAGGGATTGGTGTCTGATGTTCCTGTTGCTGATTGGTGGGTTGGGGTTCTAGAGGGATGATGTATTGTTCTTTGTGTGAGGGAGGGGTTAGGGATTGGTGTCTGATGTTCCTGTTGCTGATTGGTGGGTTGGGGTTCTAGAGGGACAATGTATTGTTTTTTTGTGTGAGGGAGGGGTTAGGGATTGGTGTCTGATGTTCCTGTTGCTGATTGGTGGGTTGGGGTTCCAGAGCAACGATGTATTGTTTTTTGTGTGAGGGAGGGGTTAGGGATTGGTGTCTGATGTTCCTGTTGACTTTTCTGTGTGGGGAGAGGGTGTTGGGTTTGGTGCTGTGGGCACTGTATTTTTTGAGAGGGAGGGGTTTGGATTCTTGGGGCTTTTGATCTTCTGATGATCGTCTTCCAGGTGGGCGATCTGTTGGCTTTTGTGCGAGGGAGGGAGGTGGGGGGGGTTTGAGGTTTGCAAGATTTTTCTTTTTCCTTTTCGTGTGGGGGTATTGACGTCTTTTCTTGTAACAAATCCCATGGTTTTTCTGGATATCATGGTTATCTGCAGAAGATGAATATCAGAGTTGTATTCTACATGAAAACTTTGACAATAAAATGAACGTTTGATCCTTTCCCCATAGACGCTGCCCGACCTGCTGAGTTCCTCCAGTATTTTGGTGTGTGTTGCTCTGGATTTCCAGCAACGGCAGATTTTCTCCTGTTTATGACCATGATTGTTCTTGGCAATTTTTCTACAAAAGTGGTTTCCATCACCTTCTTCTGAGCAGTGTCTCTACAGGACGGGTGAGCCCAGCCATTATCAATACTCTTCAGAGATTGTCTGCCTGGTGTCAGTGGTCGCATAACCAGAATTTGTGATCTGCACCAGCTGCTCATACGACCATCCACCACCTGATCCCATGGATTCACGTGACCCTGATTAGGGGCTAAGCAGGGGCTACACCTCACCCAAGGGTAAAGTGAAGGTTAGTGGAGGGTAGGAGTGTCTTACACCTCCTTTGGTAAAGCCGTATCTTCACCCTGACACCCTGTTATACATTGCAATACATATTAATTAAAAACTGTAAATTTCAATAAGAAATATATACCTACATGTATAATTTTAAATTAAATAAGTAGAACAAAAAGAGGGGAAAAAAGGAAACAAAGTGAGCTAGTCCTCACTTTTCTGATTGTCCATTCAGAAATCAGCAGAAAGGAAGAAGCTCTTCCTGAAACATTGAGTGTTCATCTTCTCTGGGAAGCTTCCTGATCCTCCGTTAGAACTCCACTCATTCCTCCCAGGCTCAGGCAAGGCCCCGCCAGGGGGCCCGTTGAAGGTCTGGGGGCCACCCTGTGTGAGGGACCGTCTGAGATGGAGATGTGGTGGGGAAATGGAATTCATCACCAGCTGAGGCTGGGAGTGGCCGACATAACATTCATCCCCAGAGTCTGGACACAGAATACAATGGGTGCTGGAGGTTCCGACCCATCCCTGAACACTGCAGAAGATGCCGAGATGGTGTGGGAGAGAGCAGAGGCCTCTGTGGACGTGCTGGAGTCGGTAGTGGGTTGGGGACAGGCCCCTCCCATCGGTGCTGCCTTCCTCTTTTGCTCAGTGCTGCCTCCCAGTGTTCACTTAGTGAGAGACAAGCTGGACCAGGACAATATCCAATCTACCATCCAGCTCCAAGCCAGACCACTCAGGAACTTGGGCTATATTATGTCTTTTTGTGACTGTATGCTTTTCTGCGATCGTAACGATGTGTACTGTGTGCTGTTGCTACTCTGCTTTACACCTTGTCCCTGGAGATGTGCTGTTTTGTTTTGCTGTATGCACATGTGGCTGATTGACAATTAAACTTGAACTTGAATGTGGCAACGGGTTCTTTTCCGGGTCTGATCTACAGTCAGATCTCACTCGGAGACAGACAGATAAACACGGGGGTGGGGTTGATTAGAGAAAGGATAATGGTAGCAGGCTTCCCCCCACCCACCACTAAAACCCTCCCCATGCCCTGCAGAATGTGTCAATGATTTCTTACCTGGGGTTACCTGCAGCTGGATCTCACTCTGGATCACATGGATATACGGGGGTTTGACGTCGTCTCCTTTGGGCCAATGATTATGCTGGCTTTTCCTGAACTCAGCCAGACACAGGTAGCTGTGACTGTCCTCCGCTCTCAGCTGCTTTATCCTGGTCGAGGCGTTTCCATGCTCTGGGTCCTCGACGAGCTCGTACCGAGTCACTCCGTTTTCCACAGACCACGATCCATTTTCACAACGACTGAAGGTGACGATGTGTCGGTAGGGATCCTTCCTCATCCACGTCACCGTGTGTGCGGTGAGTCGTCTCGGCTGAGGCCGTGTGAACACACAGGGTAACGTGGCCGAAACTCCTTCAGTCCCGTTCAGCACTGGAACACTCTCGCCGGGAGCTGAGGGAAGGCAGGTGCCTGAATAAATCAGTTAACCCCCACCAAACATGTTTAACCACTGACAAAATTTCCAGCCAACAAAACAATAAATACTCCCCTCAGTGACCACCAGAATGAAAAGACCCCCACATGTGTCTCACTGATTGCAAACCATTCAAACTAGGGAAATGCTTTCGAATATAAAACAGCCCCATTGGACTGGAGGCAGAGAAGCCTAAATCTCACACCACCACGTTCAGGAACAGCTAATTCCCTTCAACCATTCAGTTGTTGAACCAACTGACACCATCACTAATCAGTGGAGTGTAACAAGACCAATCAGTACAGTGTAACAACACCAATCAGTGGAGTGTAACACCAATCGGTACAGTATAACAACACCGATCAGTACAGTATAACAACACCAATCAGTACAGTGTAACACTGGCCATTACAGCACAAATCAATACACTGCAACAACACCAATCAGTACAGTGTAACAACACTGATCCGTACAGTGTAACACCGATCAGTACAGTATAACACCAGTCAGTTCAGTGTAACAAGACCAATCAGTACAGTGTAACACTGGCCATTACAGTGAAACAGCACAAATCAATACACTGCAGCAACACCAATCAGTACAGTGTAACAACACTGATCAGTACAGTATAACAACACCAATCAGTACAGTGTAACAACACTGATCAGTACAGTGTAACACTGGCCATTACAGCACAAATCAATACACTGCAGCAACACCAATCAGTACAGTGTAACAACACCAATCAGTACAGTGTAACAACACCAATCAGTACAGTGTAACACTGGCCATTACAGCACAAATCAATACACTGCAACAACACCAATCAGTACAGTGTAACAACACTGATCAGTACAGTATAACAACACCAATCAGTACAGTGTAACAACACTGATCAGTACAGTATAACAACACCAATCAGTACAGTGTAACACCAGTCAGTTCAGTGTAACAAGACCAATCAGTACAGTGTAACACTGGCCATTACAGTGAAACAGCACAAATCAATACACTGCAGCAACACCAATCAGTACAGTGTAACAACACTGATCAGTACAGTATAACAACACCAATCAGTACAGTGTAACACTGGCCATTACAGTGAAACAGCACAAATCAATACACTGCAGCAACACCAATCAGTACAGTGTAACAACACCAATCAGTACAGTGTAACACTGGCCATTACAGCACAAATCAATACACTGCAACAACACCAATCAGTACAGTGTAACAACACTGATCAGTACAGTATAACAACACCAATCAGTTCAGTGTAACAAGACCAATCAGTACAGTGTAACACTGGCCATTACAGTGAAACAGCACAAATCAATACACTGCAGCAACACCAATCAGTACAGTGTAACAACACTGATCAGTACAGTATAACACCAATCAGTAGTGTAACACCAATCAGTACAGTGTAACAACACCAATCAGTACAGTGTAACAACACCAATCAGTACAGTGTAACACTGGCCATTACAGCACAAATCAATACACTGCAACAACACCAATCAGTACAGTGTAACAACACTGATCAGTACAGTATAACAACACCAATCAGTTCAGTGTAACAAGACCAATCAGTACAGTGTAACACTGGCCATTACAGTGAAACAGCACAAATCAATACACTGCAGCAACACCAATCAGTACAGTGTAACAACACTGATCAGTACAGTATAACACCAATCAGTAGTGTAACACCAATCAGTACAGTGTAACAACCCTAGCCATTACAGTGTAACAACACCAGTAGATACCGTCACTGTACGATGTCATTTCAGTGTAACAACACAAATCAGTAGTGTAACAACACTAGTCACTACTGTGCAATAATGCTAATGACTAAAGTGTAACAACATTAACCAGTACCGTGTAAGAACATCAGTCACTACATTGTAACAACACTAGTCACTGTAGTGTGACCACTCTATTCACTAAAGTGTAATAACACTACTCACTACAGAGTAACATCTCTAGTCACAACAGCATAACACTAGGCATAACAGTGTCATAGCACTAGTCACTGCAGAATTATAGCACTACTCAGTACAGTGTAAAAACGCTAGTCACTGCAGTATAACAACACTAATCAGTACAGTATGACAACACAATCACCACAATGAAACAACACCAGTCAGTATTGTATAACAACACTAGTCACTATACTGTAACAGCCTAATCAATACAGAGTAATAATACTGATCAATACAGTATAACAACACCAGTCAGTCCAGTATAATGGCATTAGTCACTAACTTATTAACTTAGTTGTGGGAATATTTTGCATTATGAGCTGTGTGAGATGTGATACTGTAGATGTTTTCTGGGTGCACCGTGATCCAGAGGAACGCTGTTACATTTTGTTGTGGAGATGTACACTCAAATAACAATGAACATGATCTTCATCTGTACTTGAATCTCCTCTACACTGAACCCACTCCAGTGTGATACTTACCGTACTGAAAGTGTTCAACAGGCAGAGCTGGTGTGTTTGAGAAGGAATTCTACACTGAACCCACTCCAGTGTAATACTTACCTTACTGAAAGTGTTCAACGGCCTGAGCTGGTGTGTTTGACCGGGAATTCTACAGTGAACCCTCTCCAGTGTAAATACTTACTGTACTGAAAGTGTTCAACTGCCTGAGCTGGTGTGTTTGACAGGGAATTCTACAGTGAACCCTCTCCAGTGTAATACTTACTGTACTGAAAGTGTTCAACAGCCTGAGCTGGTGTGTTTGAGAAGGAACTCTACACTGAACCCTCTCCAGTGTAATACTTACTATACTGAAAGTGTTCTACAACCTGAGCTGGTGTGTTTGAGAAGGAATTCTACAGTGAACCCTTCTTTCTACAAAGATAGTGCACTGATCTGTTTACTGTTTACCTGTGCTGCAAACTACATGCATTCTCAGTTATACTTAAAGAGTAGGGGTCTCAGGATAGATCCTTGTGGCACTCCACTAGTCACCGACCTCCAGGCAGAATACTTTCCTTCCACTACTACCCTCTGCTTTCTTCCTGTAAGCCAATTTTTTATCCAAACAGCCAAGGTTCCATTGATTCCATGCCTCATGACTTTCTGGATGAGTCTCTTGTGGGGGACCTTGTCAAATACTTTGCTAAAATCTATGTAGACCACATCTACTGCCCTACCCTCATCAATTTCTTTTGTTACCTCTTCAAAAAACTCAGTCAGGCCCGTGAGGCACGACCTTCCCTTCACAAAGCCATGTTGACTATCCTTGAGTAGACTGTACCTCTCCAAATGCTCAGAGATCCTATCCTTAAGAATCCTTTCCAATAGTTTTCAGAGCACCGACGTAAGACTCACCGGTCTCTAGTTCACAGGATTCTCCCTCTTAACATTTTTAAACAAGGGGAGTTACATTTGCCATTCTCCAATCCTCCGGCACCTTCCCTGCAGCCAAAGATCATAGCTACTATCCCAGTGATTTCTTCTCTCACCTCCCACAGCAACCTGGGGTATATCACGTCCGGTCCTGGGGACTTAACAATTTTGATGTTTTTAAGAAGATCCAATACTTCTTCCTTAATCTCCACATTGTCCAGCGAACAGACCTGTTTCTATTTCGACCTCACCCTGATCAAGGTCCTTTTCACTTGTGAATACTGAAGCAAAGTATTCATTTAGGACCTCCCCAACCTCCTCCGCCTCCAGGCACATGTTGCCCTCTTCATCCTTTAGTGGCCCCACCTTTGTTCTCGTCATCCTCCTAATCTTCACATATGCATAGAACGCCTTGGGGTTCTCTTTAATCCTACATGCCTAGGCCTTCTCATGCCCCCTTCGAGCTCTCCTAAGTCCTTTCTTAAGCTCCTTCCTGGCTACCCTATATTTCTCATGAGCCCCTCCTGCTTCCTGCTTCTTATATCTAACATATGTTTCCTTCTTCCTCTGGACGAGTTGCCTCACGTGTTTCGTCAGCCACGGTTCCCTTTTCCTATCATTTTTTCCTTGGCTCAGTGGGACAAACCTATCCTGAACACAGCACGTGGTCCCTAAACTTCCTCCACATTACTTCTGTGCTTTCACCCTTGAACATCTGTTTCCGATTCACTCTCGCTAGTTCCTGCCTCATCCCTTCATTGTTAGCCCTTCCCCAGTTAAGCACTTTCCCATTTTGTCTGTTTTTATCCTTTTCCTTAGCTA
This sequence comes from Hemitrygon akajei, assembly GCF_048418815.1. Taxonomy (NCBI): domain Eukaryota; kingdom Metazoa; phylum Chordata; class Chondrichthyes; order Myliobatiformes; family Dasyatidae; genus Hemitrygon; species Hemitrygon akajei. The sequence continues at coordinate 19,663,394 of NC_133129.1, read as the reverse complement.
TGCTGAAGCTAAGGGAGTTGTGATCACTCTCACCAAATGCTCCCCCACCAAGAGGTCTGTCACCTGACCAGGTTCATTACCCAGAACTAGATCCAGTATGGCCTCTCCTCTCATCGACCGGTCCACATACTGTGTCAGGAATCCTTCTTGAACACACCTGACAAATTCAGCCTCATCTATCCCCCTTGCAGTCAGGAGATGCCAGTCAATGTGAGGGAAGTTGAAATCACCCATAACTACAACCCTGTATTTCCTGCACCATTCTAAAATCTGCCTGCTTATCTGCTCCTTGGTGTCCCGAGGGCTATTTGGGGGCCTATAGACTACTCCCAGCACAGTGATCGATCCCTTCCTATTTCTGACTTCCACCCAGACTGACTCAGTGGACACTCCCTCTGCAGTGTCCTCCCTTTCTATAGCCGTGATACTATCCCTGACCAGTAATGCTACTCACCGCCCCCTTTCTACCTCCCATCCTGTTCCTTTTAAAACACCTAAACCCTGGTACCTGCATCAGCCAATCCTGCCCTTCCTCCAGCCAAGTTTCAGTAACGGCCACAACATCGTAGTTCCATGTACTGATCCATGCTCGAAGTTCATCCCCTTTATTCCTAATACTCCTAGCATTGAAATAGACACATTTCAACCCCTCTAACTGGCTACATTTATGTTTTGTCCCCTGCCTGTCCTTCCTCACCAACTCAGAACACATAGCATCATGCCCTTGTCCTTCTACCCTAATCTCTGCACTCACATTCTGATTCCCACCCCCCTGCCAAACTAGTTTAAACCCTCCCCAACAGCTCCAGCAAACCTGCCCGCCAGGATATTGCTCCCTTTCCAGTTCAGGTGCAGCCCGTCCTTTTTGTACCGGGCAGACATTCCCCAGAAGAGATCCCAATGATCCAGAAATCTGAACCCCTGCCCCCTGCACCAACTCTTCAGCCACGCATTCATCTGCCATAACTTCCTGTTCCTACCCTCTCTGTCTCGTGGCACAGGCAGCAGTCCCGAGTTTACAATAGACAATAGGTGCAGGAGTAGGTCATTCGGCCCTTCTAGCCAGCACCGCCATTCACTGTGATCATGGCTGATCATACACAATCAGTACCCAGTTCCTGCCCTCTCCCCATATCCCTTGACCCCGCTATCTATAACAGCTCTATCTAACTCTCTCTTGAATGCATCCAGAGACTTGGCCTCCACTGCCTTCTGGGGCAGAGCATTCCACATATCCACCACTCTCTGGGTGAAAAGGTTTTTCAGCATCTCAGTTCTAAATGGCCTACCCCTTATTATTAAACTGTGGCCTCTAGTTCTGGAGCCCTGAGGTAATCTCTCTAGAGTAGGTTACATGGTCAGCACAGCATTGTGGGCCGAATGGCCTGTAATGTGCTGTAGATTTCTGTTTCTATATTCTCTGTAAGAGAGGATCACTGATCCTCCAGGTTCGGGGGTTCAGCTCAGGGTAACAACCCTGACGGGTAAAACAATGTTGTTATGGAAACAGCAATGGAGAATCCTTCGACATCTGAGTGTGACGGTATTCCTGAGTCCCACTCGGGAATTGTATGACTGACAGCAGTGAAAACTGAGAGGAAGCTACTGACACGATGAAGGAAGCCCTGAATGCTGCCAGAGATGGAGGCCCTTCATTGCTGACTGAAATGGCAGCAGCGTCACGGACCGGGGGGAGGGGGAGGGGAGAGGGGGAGAGGGAGAGAGGGAGGGGGGGAAGGGGGAAGGGGAGAGGGGGGAAGGGGGAAGGGGAGAGGGGGGAGGGGGGAGAGGGAGAGGGGGAGAGGGAGAGGGGGTAAGGGGGAAGGGGAGAGGGAGAGGGGGAGAGGGAGAGAGGGAGGGGGGAAGGGGGAAGGGGAGAGGGGGGAAGGGGGAAGGGGAGAGGGGGAGGGGGGAGAGGGAGAGGGGGAGAGGGAGAGGGGGTAAGGGGGAAGGGGAGATGGAGAGGGGGAGAGGGAGAGAGGGAGAGGGGGAGAGGGAGAGGGGGAGAAGGGGGGAGAGGGAGAGGGGGAGAAGGGAGAGGGAGAGGGGAGGGGGAGGGGAGGGGGTAAGGGGGAGGGGAGAGAGGGAGAGGGGGAGGGGGGAGAGTGGGAGAGGGGGGAGGGGAGAGAGGGAGAGGGAGAGGGGGGAGAGAGGGAGAGGGAGAGACTCTTAAACACACGGATGTTGTAGAAATGGAGGGATATGTGGGAGGCAAGGGGGCTAGACTGATCTTGGAGCAGGTTTAAGGGTCAGCAGAACATTGTGGGCTGAAGGGCCTGTACGGTGCTGTTGTTCTATGTGCTAGTGCACATGACAATCACATCTATTTGACATGATTATCCTGCAAAATGTACTTGCAAATTATGAATAAAATGAGTTTTCAGGGAGATAAAATGTGAAATGATTAGTGTAGTTTTACAACTCAATGCTTAAACATCGGTCCTCACCTCTCACAGACAGATCTGTTAGAACCACCGTTTGAAAGCTGCCAACATTGAGCTCCACCCGGCACCGATACCGACCATCGTCACTCCGCTTCAGACGCTCCACCATTATCGAGGCATCTCTCCGACTGAGGTTCCCCACGAATCCGAACCGCCCTCCTCCAGCCTCCTGTGTCGTTGTATCGCACCCGGAGGGGCCGGAACCGGGATATGTGCACTTAAACACCGGTTTTTTAGCACCTGATTTCTCCCTGTACCAGATCACGGAGCCGTTCAGGGCGACATCAGGAGATGTGTCGGTGAAAGTACACGGTAACACAGCGGAGGCTCCTTCCACCGCAGAGACCACATCAGCGCCGGACATTGACCAACCATTGAACGAATAGTCTGCAGAGAGAGAGAGCGTGAGAGTGAGTGAGTGAATGAGAGAGAGTGAGATAGAGATAGTGAGATAGAGAGAGATAGTGAATGAGTGAGAAAGAGAGTGAGTGAATGAATGAGAGAGTCAGAGAGAGATAGTGAATGAGTGAGAGTGAGAGAGAGAGAGAGAATGTGAGTGAGTGAGTGAGAGAGAGACTGAGATAGAGAGAGATAGTGAATGAGAGAGGAGGGAGAGAGAGGCAGTGATAGAGAGAGAGAGTGAGAGTGTATGTGTGAGTGAATGAGAGTCAGAGAGAGACAGTGAGATAGAGAGATGTAGTGAATGAGTGAGTGAGAGAGAGAGATAGAGATAGTGAATGAGAGAGGAGGGAGAGAGAGAGGCAGTGATAGAGAGTGAGTGAGAAATTGAGAAAGAGAGAGAGAGAGAGAGAGAGAGAGTGAGGTCGATATTTGAACAACAATCTGCTGAAGGAATTCAGTGGTCGAGCTGCATCTGTGGGTGTGAAAGGACGTTGAAGTTTTGGTTTGCATCGGGACTGATAGAGTGTCGAATGGCCAGAGGGAAAGGGGAGGTGAGACAGGAGGCTGAGGGGATAGATGGACTGAGGAGGATGAGTCTGGAATCTGAGGTGATTGATGGACTGAGGAGGGGTGAGAGAGGAGTCAGAGGTGATAGAGGAGGGGTGGGACAGGATACTGAGGTGATTGATAGATTGAGGAGGGTGGGACAGGAGTCTCATGTGATTGAGGAGGGGTGAGACAGGAGTCTGAGGGGTTGGATAGATTGAGGAGGGTGAGACATGGGTCTGAGGTGATTGAGGTGAGGTGTGAGTTTAAGGGCAGGTTGTGCTGGGTAGGGAAGGGGGAAGGGAGATGGGAGATGTGGTAAGTGGTGAAAGATGGAGAAGAGGGAAGGAAAGGAGATTCAGATGGAGAGAGGTGATTGTAATCAGTTGTTTGAGGGAGGGCCACCAAGGGCTCACTCTCCAGCCTGATACTCTGAGATGAGAATGGGACCCACTGGGGGAGATGTGTCTGGCAGGTGGAACCGGGTCAAGAGTGGGGAAGGTGGGGAAAGTGGGTGAAAACTCTGGGAAACAGACATGGAGTTTCACTACTGTCACGAGTGGATCTTCAGATGTCAGTGGGCCTGACGACCATCAAACCAGGGGAGTGGGTTACAGACTGGGCCCTGACATTGGGGAGGGGAATCAGAATCAGGTTTAATATCACCGGCATCTGTCGTGAAATTTGTTGTTTTGCCACAGCTGTACAGTGCAAAGCATAAAATAAAAACTATTATTTACAATAAATATATATAAAAATTCAATTCGATAAGCAGTGCAAAGGTTTTGCTGTTGTCCGGGTGAGCCAAGGCCACGTGAGAAGCCAGTGAGATTGCATCCACTGTAGACCTGTTGTGGTGACGGGCAAATTACCATGGGCCCAGGCTCTTCCTGAGGCAGGAGTGGATTCCAGCCAAGACCAACCTCTCGAGGCATTTCATGGCAGTAGATGTGAGTGCCACTGGGTGATGGTCGTTAAGGCAGCTCACCCTGCTCTGCCTGGGCACCGGTATGATGTTACCCTTTTGAAGCAGGTGGGGCCTCTGACTGCAGCAGTGAGGGATTGAAGATATCCTTCATCTTTCCCAACAGTTGATCGACACAGGCTTTCAGCGATCTTCCAGATACACCAGCAGGGCCTGACAACTAAATGATCAGTAATGGATAGCCAGGACTGGGAACAGGCTGTGATCCATAGGAGGGTCCAGGCTGGGGGGTTTATATGTGCAATAATGGATACTCAGGAGTGGGCTACACGCTGTGGTCTGGTGCTGTAGAGACCGGAGTGGGGGTTACGTCAGAATCAGAATCAGATTTAATACAGAAACAATAGAATAGACAACGAGATTGCATCACTGGCGTATGTCATGAAATTTGTTGTTTTGTGGCAGCAGTACAAGGCAATGTATAATAATAAAATCTATAAATTACAGTCAGTGCATATAAAATAAGGAAAGGAAATAAACAAGTTGGGCAAAAAGAGTGAAAAAATTCTGAGGAAGAGCTCATGGATTCATTGACCATTCAGAAATCTGATGGCGGAGGGGAAGAAGCTGTTCCTGAATCGGTGAGTGTGTGTCTTCAGGCTCCTGTTCCTCCTCCCTGATGGTGGCAATGAGAAGAGGGCATGTCCTGGGTGCTGGGTCCGTAATGATGGATGCCGCCTTTTTGAGGCGTTGCATTTTGAAGGTGTCCTGGGTGCTGGGGACACCAGTGCTCACGATGGAGCTGACTGAGTTTATAACTTTCTGCTGGTCTTTCTGACCCTGAGCAGTGGCCCCACCAGACCAGACAGTGATGCAGACAGTTAGAACGCTCTCCAGGTATATCTGTAGAAATTTGCCAGTGTCTTTGGTGACAAACCGATTCACCTCAGACTCTTATTGAAATATAGAGCGTTACAGGCTGGGGTCGAGTCAGGGTTTCGGGGGTTTGTCATTCTCTCTCCATGCACACGTTTCCACCATCGCACCTAATGAGTCCTATTCTCACACGGCTCATCCTCGTGCTCTTCACATACTTGTACAATGCTTTCCTTAATCCTGATCACCAAGGTCTTCTCATTCTGGTTCTCCTAATTCCATTTTTAAGCTCCTTCCTAGCAACCTTGTAATTTTCTACAGCTCTAACAGTACCTAGTTTCTAGAACCTTTTGTAAACTTTTCTTCTTAACTAGATTTTCTACATCCTTTGTTCACCATGGTTCTTTAACCCTACCAACCTTTCCCTGCCTCAGTGGAACATACCTATGCAGAACTCCATGCAAATGTTCCCTGAATATTTGCCACATTTTGGCCGTGCATTTCCCTAAGAACATCTGTTCTCAATTTATGCTCCTATGTTCCTGCCTGTTACGTACCCGCAATGGTTTAAATGAGCAGCAATAGTCCACACCTGGAGTCTGGTTTTGATGTTGAAACCACTATCTTCATTAGTATCTATTTAATATAGCAACGTAAACCAGAATAATCAAAAGTTAACAGTGTTATGAGTATCCATATGTGTAAATATAACTCCCAAACTATTGAGCTCGGGGTGGGGGGGCACCAGGCTTAAAATCGTGAGATGGTGAGGTATGAAAGTTCAGTTCATCCACAGATTAAATGATGTGAAAGAGAGATTTGTAATCCAAGGTGAATGTCGAGAGAGGGCATTTATGTCGTATTCTACAGGTTCCATGGTGGTAAAACAGGGTAACAACTGGTGTAGGTTTTATCCGTCGTCGTTCCAAATCCACTTACGAATTATCACCAATAGTAGCTTATCACAGGGGTACCGTCTTCAAAGGGAACTACCACCAAGGCAAGGGTTAACACATAGGTAGATTCCACAAGGTTGCCCCCAGTCACACAATGTGATAGCCACTTATCAACGTGCTGGGTCAATGCTCAACCCACCCTTGTGGGCACTCGGAAGTTCCAACCAGTGACCCCTTAGTCACTGGCTTCCTTCCCTTGTCCGACTCCAACTGCGACTGACTGTGTGTGAGTGAGTGTCCTTGCTTAAATCAAAACAAGCTGCAGAGTTGAATAGTTCCGCCCCTCTCTCTCTCTCTTAGTAAGAATCAAACAGGAGCCGAGAAAGCTGGTGGCTGACGTCACTCAGGCACTCTCTCTTAAAATGACAGTCCACGACAAGATAAACCTAGGGGTTCATCACACTACCTAACAGCATCATATTTCCCCCAACCCCAATTACGTGTTTTCCCAAATTGTCTGCTCCTATTCCTCTCCAGCGCTGTGGTGAAGAAGACAGAGTTGTGCTCATTACCTCCAAAATGCTCTCCCACAGAGAGATCTGACACCTGACCAGGTTCATTTCCCAATACCAGATCGAGTACAGCCTCTCCTCTCATTGGCTTATCTACATATTGTGTCAGAAAGCCTTCCTGAACACACCTAACAAACTCCAGCCCATTAAACCCCTCTCTCTAGGGAGATTCCAGTCAATAGTAGGAAAGTTAAAATCACCAGTCACAACAACCCTATTATTAGAATAATCTGCCTATCTGCTCCTCGGTATCCATGTTACGATTGCAGGGTCTATAAAAACACCCAGTAGAGTTATTGCCTCTTTCTGTTTCTGACCTCCACCCACACTAACTCAGTAGACCATCCCTCCATGACCTCCTCCTTTTCTGCAGCCATGACACTATCCCTAATTAGCAATGTCATGCCCCCAGCTCTTTTGCCTCCCTCTCTGTTCTTTTTGAAACATCTGAAGCCTGGCATACTCAGCAGCCAAGTCTGAGTATTCCTATTCCTATTCCTATTCCTGAGACATCCAAGTCTCTGTAATGGCCACAACGTCAATGTACTGATCCACGCTCTAAGTTAATCGGCCTTGTTTATGATACTCCTTGCATGAAAATAGACACATCTGAAACCAAAAGGCTGAGTGCATCTTCACTCTAACATCTGCCCATCCTTCCTCACAAACTCACTACTGTCTCTACTTGTGCTCCAACCTCCCCATCCTCTGCCGCTTCACTTCAGTTCCCAACCCCCTGCAAATCTCATTTAAACCCTCCCCAACAGCTTTAGCAAACCTCCCCACCAGGATATTGGTCCGCCTCAGATTCAAGTGCAACCCGTCCTTTTTGTACAGGTCATACCTGCCCCAGAATAGGTCCTAATGATCCAAAAATCCTTCAGCCACATATTGATCCTCCATCTCATTCTATTCCTATACTCACTGTCGTGTGGCACAGGCAGCAATCCCGAGATTACTATCTTCAAGCTCCTGCTTCCCAGCTTCCTTCCGATCTCCCTGTATTCTGTTTTTAGGACCTCCACCCTTTTTCTGCCTTTGTCATTGGTACCAATATGTACCACGACCTCTGGCTGCTCACCCTCCCATTTCAGGATATTGTGGACTGCCCCCGTCCTTTCCAGCCCAAATCGATGACTGTACATTCCTCTCAGTAGTTGATGCCTGATCTGCTGAATTCCTCCAGCATTTCCTGTGTGTTACTCCACAGGGCACAGCTTCAGCTTAGAGGGACGTACCTTTAGAATGGAGATGAGGAGGAATGTCTTTAGCCAGAACGTGTTGAATCTATGGAATTTATTGCCAGAGATGTTTGTGAAGGCCATCATTGGGTGTATTTAAAGCAGAGGTTGATAGGTTTTTGACTTCTAAAGGCATCAAAGGTTACATGCAGAAGGCAGGAGAATGGAGTGAAAAGGGATAATGAATCCTTCTAACATTTCGAGTTGCTACAGTAGTACAGCGGTTAGTGTTACACTGTTACAGAGCCAGCGACCAGGGTTCAATTCCCACAGTTGCCTGTATGGAATTTGTATTGTCTCACTGTGACCGTGTGGGTTTCCTCCAAGTGCTCTCCTTTCCTCCGACATCTTAAAGACCTACTGGTTAGTAGGTCAATTGGTCACATGGGTATAATTGGATAGCACGGACTTGCTGAACCAGAAAGACCCATTACTCTACAAGAAGTCTGAAACTCTCAAAACTAAATCAGACATGGATGAACGTGCAGCAGAGTCAATGGGCCAAATGGCCCGGGTCTGCTCTTGTTGCCTATGGTCCTATGTTTCAGCTGTATTAAACTTTGGTCAGACTGCACTTGGAGCATTGCACACAGTTCTGGTCACCCGATGTCGAGGGTGTCGAGTCTAGAGAGGGTGCAGAACAGGTTCACCAGGGTGAGCCTGGATTAGAGAGCATAAGGAGAAGTTGGACAAATGAGTTGTTTTTATCTTTTCATCCTTCGCCCTCCTGAAGAAGGGTCTGGCCCGAAACATTGACTGCTTCTTCCCCTGCATAGATGCTTCCTGACATGCTGAGTTCCTCCAGCATTTTCTGTGTGTTACTCTGGATTTACCGCATCTACAGAATCCCTTATGCCTCATTTTGCTCCACAATGAGGTCTCTTAAAGGAATGCCAATTCTGAAGGGCGGCACAGTTAGCGTAACGCCTCACAGTGTCACCAGTCAGGGTTTGATTGTTGTGGTTGTCTGTGGGGGTTTTTGATGTTCTCCCCTTGACTGCCTGGGTTTCCTTCGGGTGGTCCAGTTCCCTCCCACATTCCACACACATGGTTAGGGTCAGTAAATTGTGTCACGTTGGCACCGGAAACGTGGTGACATTTGTGGGCGGCCCCCAGTACATCCTCAGGCTTCATTGGGAGATTGAGATGGGGGTCAAACTATGACCATGTCCAACAAGACAGAGTTACTTACATTCCCAGAGCAGAACTGGCTAATATGAGAGGGTCTAATTTTAAGGTGACTGGCAGAAAGTATAGGGAGTAAGTTTTTGACAGAGAGTGGTGGGTGTGTGGAACATCCTGGTGGTCGTAGAGGCTGAGACATTAGGGACACTGAGATAGACACACTGATGGAAGAGAAATGGAGGGTTATGTGGGAGGGAAGGGTTAGATTGATCTTGGAGCAGGATAAAAGATTGGAGCAACATTGAGAGCTGAAGGGTCTGTACTGTGCTGGACCGTCCAGTGTTCTCTGCGTCCTTTTGGTATTCAATAGATGGACACAAGTGTGAAGCAGAACAAAACCATTGTTACTCTGGATCCAATGCAAATACAATAAAATAAAGAGCACAATAATAATAACACAATAAATATAAACACTGTATATACGATAGTTTCTGTACATAGATTGATATATAGATTGACAGATAGACTTTATGTCCATAAAGTGACTCCAGGCTCAGGAGTGTCTGTACTTCAGGTGACTGACAGGAAATGATAAAGTTGTCATTCATATGGAACTTTATGTATATATAATCAATCCACGTATATAAGCTGTCTAATGTACTAATACTTAATGTGTTCTTTCGTATTATAAATTATTATGTTATTCTTATTCAACGTCAATATAACATCCCAACTCTGTACTCAATATGTCTTCACCAACATCTTGTACAACTACAACATCACACAACCCAGGACAACAGTGACCACTTGAGCACCCAGTCAGTACTCCCTCCTTCCACCGCCAGTGCACAGTGGCCGCGGTGTGCGCCGTCTACAACACGCAACGCAGTTACTCGCCCTGCTATTCCAGCAGCCACCACCACTCCACATCAGGGTATCGGGTGGATGTGAACACCACCACCTGCAGGCTCCCCTCCCAAGTATATTCATTTACTGAGGCACAATGCAGAATAGGCCCCCTCCGGCCTTTTGAGCCGTGACGCCCAACAACCCGAGCCTAATCACGGGACAATTCACAATGACCAGTTAACCCACCAACCAGTAGGCAGTGGGAGAAAACCAGAGCACCCGGAGGAAACCCATGAGGTCACAGGGAGTTCAGAGTTCAGAGTTCAATGTATATATATAGATTATACAACCTTGAGATTTCTCTCCTTACAAGCAGCCACAGAACAAAGAAACCCAAAAGAACCTATCATTGCTACAGTCCTGATCGATAAGTTACAGAACCTGGGCCTCAGTACCTCCCTCTGCAACTGGATCCTCGAATTCCTAACCGGAATGCCACAATCCGTGCAGATTGCTAATAACATCTCCACCTCACTGACAATCAACACTGGTGCACGTCAAGGATGTGTGCTTAGCCACTGCTCTAGTCTCTCTGCACCCATGACTGTGTGGCTCAAACACCATCTATAAATTTGCTGATGATACAACCATTGTTGGTAGAATCTCAGGTAGTGATGAAAGGGCGTACAGGAGTGAGATATGCCGATTAGTGGAGTGGTGTCGCAGCAACAACCTTGCACTCAACATCAGTAAGACCAAAGAGCTGACTGTGGACTTCAGAAGGGTAAGACGAGGGAACACAAACCAATCCTCATCAAGGGATCAGAAGTGGAGAGAGTGAGCAGTTTCAAATTCCAGGGTGTTTCAAAACATCGGAGGACCGAACCTGGTCCCAACATGTCGATGTCATTACAAAGAAGGTATGACAGCGGTTATATTTCACCAGGAGTTTGAGGAGATTTGGTATGTCACGTAAAAGACTCGCCAATCTCTACAGATGTACGGTGGGGAGCATTCTGACTGGCTGCATCACCGCCTGGAATGGGGGGTGGGGGGCTACAGCATAAGATGGAAGGAATCTGCAGAGAGTTGTAAAATTACTCGGCGCCATCATGGGCAGTTTCCAACACATCTTCGAGGAGTGGTGCCTCAGAAAAGCAGCATCCATCATTAAGGACCCCCATCACCCAGGACATGCCCTGTTCTCATTGCTACCACCAGGCAGGAGGTACAGGAGCCTGAAGACACACACTCAGCGATTCAGGAACAGCTTCTTCCCTCTGCCATCCGATTTCTGAATGAACAATGAACCCTGAATACTACCTCATTACTTCTTTATTTCTGTTTTTGTGCTATTATTTAACTACTTTATACACATATATACACTGACTGTGATTCAGTTTTTCTCTGTTATTAGGTATTGCATTGTACTGCCGCTACAAAGTTAACAAGTTTCACAACATATGTCGGTGATATTAAGCTTCATTCTGATTCTGAAGACCGTCGAACAGCCAATGTGCAAAGGGGAAAGATCGTGAAAACAATAAAAATAAGCAAATAGCATTCAGAACTGAAGAACGTACAGACAGCGGCGAGAATTGAACCTGGGTCACAGGGAATGTAAAGCATCACGCTAACCACCACACTACAGCTTCGCTCCAAATTCATCACCACCCAGGCTTGGAATTGTGCCTGGCCTTTAACTGGGCATCAAACTTGGACGTCTCTTCCCAATAGTACTGGGGTTCATCGTCACCAGAAGGCAGTCCACCCCAGCACTCAGGGAAGGACAGGGTCCCAACAACAACCCTCCACTGGCAGAACCAACGTCCAAATAGATCGCGCTGCACCAGAAAGTAAAACGAGCCTTTAGGAGAGAGACAACGGGGAGATAGGGGACAATGGAAAACACCTACTGTATCCCCGGACTGAGACGGACAACAGGACCGTGCAGAGACAAACCCGGAGAGAGAGCATTTCCAGCGCTTCAGTGTGGAGTCCTCTCACACTTCAGTTCTTTCTTTATTCTCTCGCTGAAATACAGAAGCTGCTCGATTTGCTGCTTCACTTCCTCAAAAAAATTCTCAGGAACTGTCGAAGTTAGTAGGTGGCAGGAAGTCATTTCAAACACAGTGCATTTTCTCATGACGGTAGTTACAAACTCTTCGCGTTTACTGGAAGCAAATTTTATGCAAGTACGATGCTGTGGAAAAGTCTTAGGCACATACATATATATAGCTCGGTGCCAAAGACTTTTGCACAGTCCTGCAGTAATTTGCAAACAGCAGATTCTGCAGATTCTGCAAGTCCAGAGCAACACACACAAAATGCTGGAGGCACTCAGCAGGTCGGGCAGGAGGGGAGTGAACAGTCGATGTTTCAGGATGAGACCCTTTCATTTCCATCCTGAAGAAGGGTCTCGGCCTGAGATGTTGACTCTGGGCTCTTCTCACTAGATGCTGCTTGATCTGCCCACATTAGGGTTAAGGCGAGGGTTGAAATGTCTAATACCAGAGGGCATTGAAGGTGAAAGGGGGCTCGGCTCAAGGGGGCCGTGAGGGGTAAGTTTTTTACTCAGAGGGTGATGGGTGCCTGGAATGCCCTCCCTGGTAGGGTGGTGAAGGCAAATACATTGGAGGCTTTTAAGAGACGTTTGGATAGGTGCACGGGTGTGAGGAAGGTGGAGAGATGGTGGGGGGGGGGGGGCGTTGATTTACTTTTTAGTTGGTTCAGTGAACATTATGGGCCGAATGGCCTGTTCCTTCACTGTACTCTTCAATGTTCTCTGTTCTATGGCATTTGTGAGTGATGATAAACCTGATGCTGATAGGGGTCTCGATTGTGGACTGAGAGTGGGAAAGGGGACAGGGAGGGGGCAATCATGGCTGGGAAAAGGGGAAGGGAGCGGGAAACACCAGAGAGACATCGTGTAATGATCAGTAAACCAGTTGTTTGGAATCAAATGATCTTGGTGTCTCGGGTCTGGGGGTGTCTGCACCCACACCATCCCCTGCCCCAGCACTCCTTCTCTGCCCCCTGTCCCACACGTCATCCTCACCATTCCCAACAGCCTTTGCTTCCACCAGATTTACAAACTCGCTCTCCGCTCCACGTTGACAAATACAGAACTGCAGAAGTCTTTGGCACCCCAGCTATATATAGGTGTCTAAGACTTTTGCACGGAACTGTAGAATTTCCAGAGAATTCTGCAGGAGGCTGGATAGAAAGTCATAGAACAGTATAGCACAGGAAAAGACATTTCGGTCCACAAACTACTTAAACTCGTAATTAAATGTTTAACTAAACCAACTAAATGCTTCTGCTACACCAAGTCTATATCCCAAACCACAATTCATGCATCAGTCCAAGAGTCTCTTAAACGCCTCTATGGAATCTGTCTCCCCCTCATCACCCCGACAGTGCATTCTGCACACCCACCACTCTCTCTGTAAAGATAAATTTATTCCCACACCCCCTTTGAACTTACCCCCTCCCAGCTGAATCGCACACCCTCTGGTATCAGACATTCTTCAGCCAGACAGTCGTGATTCTGTGAAATTCATTGCCACAGACGACTGTGGGAAGCCAAGTCACTGTGTACATTTAAAACGGAGTCTGATAGTTTCTTCATTAGGAAGTGTATCAAAGGTTACGGAGAGAGGGCAGGAAAATGGGGTTGAGGGGGAAACTACATCAGCCATAATGGAATGGGGGAACAGACTCGATTGACCGAATGGCCTAATTCTGTTCCTATATCTTGTGACCTTACGGTCCAATTCCTACAGTGAACAGGGATAAGATACATGGATCTGGCAATTGCAATTAGTGGGTGAGGTCAAAGGGAAAGAGACCATAAAGTACGGGACTGGAGGGGGAGAACTGACCAGGAGGAAGAGGTCCTGCAGGTAACTGGACACAGGAGGAGTTAGTGTCCGGGGTTTCACTGAAGGCAGTGTGACCATCATCACGGGAGCACAGGAGAATGCAGATGCTGGAAACAAAACACACTGCAGGAACCCGGATTCAACATTCAACATTCAAATTGTTTCATATCATTTCCAGTAGACAAGTGTAAAGGAGAATGAAATAATTGTTACTCTGGGTTCAAAGCAACACAGAAAAACACTGAGATAAAGAACACAATAATACAAAAAATACACAAAATAAGTATAAATGCATAAGATAGTTTCTCTGCACAGATCAATTGTGTGTCCATAAAGTGACACGAGGCACAGGAGTGTGTGTACATAAGGTGACTGTCAGGAAATGATGAAGTGGTGGTGGTGGGGGTGTGGAGACGGGAGGGGTTGATCAGACTTGTAATACGGACAAGGTCCCACTACCTATTAAATGCTCCCAATGGCGTGTGCCTCAGTCGCTTAGGGCAGATGGGGCCCGTCAGCCATTGCTGGCAGCTCATCTAGGAGAGGGAAAACTCTGATCTCAAATCTCCACCCCTTGTGACTGTACTCACTCATGAGGAAGGCTTTGGGAGTAAACCCCCAAGGTGAAATTCTGGAGCTGGAGTCCATCAGGCAGCTCTACATTAAGTTCAACACTGACTGGCAACTCCTGCGATGCAACTGGTGCCAAACTGTACCAGTCTCTGCCATGCCTTTGGGTTCATCAGATGCTTGGAGAAGGGGAACAAACCCCCTCTTAAATATACATAATGACTCGGCCTCCATAGCTGCCAATGGCAACAAATTCTACAGATTCACCACTCTCTGGCTAAAGAATTTCCTATTCATCTCTATTCTAAAAGGATGCCCCTCTATTCTGAGGCTGTGTCCTCTGGTCTTAGACTCCCCACCATAGGAAACATCCTCTCCACATCTACTCTATCGAGGCCGTTCACCATTCGATAGGTTTCAATGAGGTCACTCCTCATTCTAATGAATTCTGGTGAATACAGGCCCAGAGACATCAACCACTCTTAATGTGACAAGCCATTCAATCCTGGAATCATTTTCGTGAACCTCCTTTGAACCCTCTCCAGTTTCAGCACATCCTTTCTAAGATAAGGGGCCCAAAACTGCTTCCGATATTCAGAGGAACAAACAGAAGATTCTGTGGATGTGAACAGGACACCCAGATGCTATGTTGCCTCCCAGGTGCCAGAGTCAGGGGCATCACGGATTGCGTCCACAGCTTTATGTAGAGGGAGGGAGAGCAGCCAGACATTTTGATACATATTGGTACCAATGACATCGGAAAGAAAAGCAAAGAGAGAATTTAGACAGCTCGGTAGAAAGCTGAGAAGCAGGACCTCCAGGGTAGTAATCTCTGGATTGCTGCCTGTGCCACGCGGCAGTGATGGTAGAAACGGGATGATTTGGTAGATCAACGTGTGGCTGAGAAGCTGGTGCAGGGGGCAGGGCTTTGGTTTTGGATTATTGGGATCTCTTCTGGGGGAGGTATGACACTGTTCAAAAGTGACGGGTTGCACCTGAACTCAAGGGAAGCCAATATTCTCACGGGCCGGTTTGTTAGAGCTGTTGGGGAGAGTTTAAACTAATTTGGCAGGGGAATGGGAACTGGAGTTCAGGGACTCAGGATAGGATGGATGGTAAAAAAGCAAAGATTGCATGCAGTCAGACTGTCAGGAAGGGCAGGCAGCCATCAGGGTGAGTGTCAGTGCATTAGGGGTGCAGAATCAAAAAGGGTAGCAAATACAGTAGGCAGCCGTCAATCCCAGGGGATGATGGGTCTGTGCCTCTGGTGGACTGTGTCTTCTCCAGGGTGTAAGCCTGGGTGGGAAGATTTGAAGAATCAGCTGTTTCCCATGCAGCGGGTTCCCCATCTCCACGTCACTGATGGAGTCCAAGGGAAGGGCAAACCCGATACAGCCTGGCACCAGTGTCATCACAGGGGTTGCCAGAATGAAGCTGTAAACAAATATTAAGCTGCCTTAGGGACCCCGGCTACAGATTTCTTCCTCAGGGTTTACTCCCGAAGCCTTTCCCGTGGGTGGGTACGACCACAAGTAATGAAGGCTTAAAATCAGAGTTTTCCTTGTCCTTGGCAGGCTGCCGTCCAAGGCTGATGAGCCCCACCTGTCTGAAAAGCAAATACAGTACTCAAAGTGTTATATCACAATGTACTGAGAATAAGAAATAAGGTGGATGATCTTGTTGCACAATTACAGATTGTCAGGTATGATGTTGTGTCCATCACTGAATCATGGCTGAGTGATGATTGTAGTTGGGAGCTGAATGTCTGAGGTTACACGTTGTATCAGAGGGATAGGAAGGTAGGCAGAGGGTGTGGTGAGACTCTACTGGTAAAGAATGGCATCAAATCAATATAAACATGTGACATTGGATTGGAAAATACTGAATCCTTGTGGGTTGAGTTAAGAAACTGCAAGGGTAAAAGGACCCTAATGGCAGTTATATACAGGCCTCCGAATAGTAGTTGGAATTTGGACGAGTTTCTGGGAAAAATGAGGAAGGTGCAGGGTAGATGCATTCCAAAAACAAAGCAAATCTCAAACGGCAAAATAATACAATTGTGGTTGACAAGGGAAGTCAAAGCTAATGTAAAAGCAAAAGAGAGGGCAAGAGGCTGAGTACAGAAGAGTGGGAGACAACTTTGTTGAGTGGTGTGGGCTGGATCACCTGCAGCTCAACATCACCAAGACAAAGGAGTTGGTGGTGGAGTTCAGGAAGGTGAAAGCACCCTGTGTTCCGATCTCCATCAGGGGAACAGATGTGGAGGTTGTCCAAGATGACAATAGAAAATTAGGAAGTTGTTAAATACCTGCAGAAATCAACTAAAAGAATCATCGGGGGTGGGGGGAGACAAAATAAACGACAAGCTAGCGAACAGTATCAAGGTGGATAGAAAAAGCTGTTTTCAAATACACAAAACATAAAAGAGAGAAGAGAGTAGATACAGGACCGCTAGAAAATGAGGCCAGAGAGATAATAAGGAGATGGCAGGTGAACTAAATGAGTATTTTGGAAGACACCAGCAGTGAGCCAGGGGTTGAACAGTGTGAGGGAAGAGAAGCGAGTGCAATTACTATTACCAGGGAGAAGATGCTCAAAAAGCTGAGAGACCTAAAGATACATAAGTCACGTGGACCAGATGAACTGCACTCAAGGGTTCTGAAAGGTAATGGTAAAGATTGCAGAGGCATTTGTAATGATATTTCTGGCCTGGTTCCGGAAGACTGTAAAATTGGAAATGTCACTCCACTCTTTAAGAAAGGAGGGGTCAGCAGAAAGGAAACAATAGACCGTTTAGCCTGACCTCAGTGGTTGGGAAGATGTTGGAGTCAATTGTTAAGGATGAGCTTATGCAGTACTTGGTGACACAGGACAAGATAGGACAAAGTCAGCATGGTTTCCTTAAGGGACAATCTTGCCTGACAAGCCTGTTGGAATTCTTTGAGGAGATTAGATGTAGGATAGATAAAGTGGATGCAGTGGATGTTGTATATTTGGATTTTCAGAAGGCCTTTGACAAGGTGTCACACGTGAGACTGCTTACCAAGTTAAGAACCATGGTATTACAGGGAAGTTACTGGCCTGGTTAGAGCATTGGCTGATTGGTAGGAGGAAGAGAGTGGAAATTAAAGATTCTTTATTTGTTGGCTACCAGTGACTAATGGTGTTCCACAGGGGCCAGTTTTGGGACCACTTCCTTTTATGCTGTGTATAAATGATTTAGATGATGGAATAGAAGGCTTTGTTGCCAAATTTGCAGATGATACGAAGATTAGTGGAGGGACAGGTAGTGTTGAAGAAACAGATAGGCTGCAGAAAGACTTAGACAGATTTGGACAATGGGCAAGCAATTGGCAAATGAAATACAACATTGGAAAATGCATGGTCATGGTAAAAGAAATAAATGTGCAGACTATTTTCTAAACAGGGAGAAAACTCAAAAACACACAATTCTCCAAAACTGCCCCCACCTCCAATGGAATTCCACCACAAAGCACATCTTTCCCTCCCCCCAATTTCTGCTTCCTGCAGAGATCGCTCCCTACGTGACTCCCTTCTCCACTCGTCCCTCCCCACTCTTCTCTCTCCTGGCACTTATCCTTGCAAGTGGAACAAGTGCTACACCTGTCCCTACACCTTCTACTTTACCACCATTTAAGGCTTAAACAGTCCTTCCAGGTGAGGCAACATTTCACCTGTGTGTCTGTTGGTGTCATATACTGTGTTCGATGATCCTGGTGTGGCCTCTTGTACAACGGTGAGACCCAATGTAGATTGGGAGATCACTTTGCTGAGTGTTTACACTCCATCTGCCAGAACAAGTGGGATCACCCAGTGGCCGCCCATTTTAAATCCACTTCCCGTTCCCATTCCGATATGTCAATCATGAACTCCTCCACTGTCATGATGAGGCCACACTGAGGTTGGAGGAATAACACCTTTTATTCTGTTTGGGCAGCCTCCAACCTGATGGCATGAACATCGATTTCTCAAAATTTCAGTAATCCCCCCCACTCCGCCCCTTCAACATTTCCCAACCCTTTTCCCTCTCTCATGTTATCTCCTTTCCCACCCATCACCTCCCCCTGGTGCTCCTCCCCCTTTTTCTTTCTTCCATGGCCTTTTATCTCTTTCACCAATCAACTTCCCAGTTCTTTACTTCATCCCTTCCCTCCATGTTTCACCTGGTGGTTCTCTCTCCCTCCCCCCACCTTTTAAATCTACTCCTCAGCTTTTTCCCTCCAGTCCCGCTGAAGGGTTTCAGCCTGAAATGTTGACTGCACTCTTTCCCATAAGATGCTGCCTGGCCTGCTGAGTTCCTCCAGCATTTTGTGTGTGTTGCTAATAATTGCAGCAGTTCTGTCAATAGTTGATAATGTTCCTGCTTAGTTTCAATCTGCAGGAATAGATCTTCTATGTACTGTATCAAGCACTCGGGTTTTGAAAAACTGTTTAAACCTTTCCCCTAAACGCTGGTGAAATATAGATGGGGAATTATGGAACCCCTGTGGTAGGGTAGTCCACGTATACTGCTGTCTCTGAAAGGCAAATGCAAACTTGACCATGACCAAAACCCATTATTTATGTTTAAAACTGTGAACCATTGTGCAATTTCATTCTGTTTGACCACAGTTTCCGGGCTAGTTGCTACAGTTGGGGCTGTTAACCGAGTTACTTTATTCACCTCTCGATAATCAACCTCCAACTACCATCTGGTGTCCTCACGGGCCATATGGGTGAGTTATTAGTGGAGGCTACTGGCCTCAGTACCCCTTGTTGTAGCAAACTCTGTATTCCCTTACCTACATCTTCCTCTGCTTTTTTGGAAACGCATATTGGTTCGGTGCTTTGGGGTCTGGACCTTGTATGCACACACTGCCGGCCATCTTTCCACAGTCATGCTTGTGCCTTGCAAATGCCCCCGAGTTCTGTGCAATCATTTACTGCACCTTCTGATCATTGCTCATCTCCCCCAGTTTTATCCACATTTCATCCATTGTGCATATTCTATCCGATATTCTCCTGCCGGGATCTGTATGTGGTGTATGTTATTCATGACAGTTGGCATCTGCCAAATCATACAATTAACTGGATCAAAACAAAGCCCCACTTTAGCAAAGTAATCAGTCCCCAGTATATGTTCCCGCTCCCTGGGTAATTCCACCAGCACTGTTGAATGTTTCGATGCTATGTCTCCTATCCTTAATTCCAATGGCACACTCACACGTCCCACTTGTGGATGTTTGAGAATCCAATGAGGATAACTCTATCTTGTAGCTCCCAATTTACGTTATTTACATTAGTGGTGTTGACTGTGGTTTGGGATCCTCCAGTGTCTCATGAAAGGTTAATAGGGCGGCCTCCGACCCTACCAATCACTCAAAGTCTTCCGGTTTCATTCCACCTTGTGTCACACACCCATGTTGGTGAGGCCTGACACCATCATTCAGGCTCAGGGTACAATTCCCTGGATGGTGGTGTCTCCACCATGTTATTTTGTGGGCTCCGTCTTTCTGGCCCCTCCAAAGACAAACTGCATTGTTCTGCTCTTTCCTGTCTCAGGTTTGGACATTCTGTCTTCATGTGTCCCTCTTGGCCACAGTTACAGTGTTTAATTACTCTACCTTCAGTTCTCCCTGTTCCATTTCCTCTGCCCTTCCTTGCCCCTTGATAGGGTGGCAGAGAGGCCCTCGGGGTGGGTCTCCTATCCTCATTTCTCTAGCCAGGTGCCTGACTTTTAACAGGCATCACCTTCCCATTAGGGAGTTTAGATGGTCTCTGTATCTCCTTTTCCCTTGCTCTACACATTTTTCTCAGTGACCGTGCCTCAGTATGTGTGGGTTCAGAAGGATCAAACATTTCCAGTGCCTTTTTAGATTCAACGGTATAGTTAGACGCCAGTATCCACAACCATCTAAATGGCCGCACTCTACTGCTGTTCCTACACTCCTTGGAACACCGTCCATAAATGGGATGCAAATGCAGTGGGATGTTCCCCTCTCCTCCGGTAAAATCTGTCTAGTGCGTCGACTGGGTCCCCTCTGTTAACACCCATAGCAGTCAATATTGCGTTCTTCAGTTCCCCACCATCTCATTGTAGATCCGGCAAAGCCGAGTGCATATTTGGATGGGACACATTATAATCAATCTCCTTTCCTTGAAGCTCTCTCTGATGGCTAGTTGCTTGGAAAAGCTCTTGAGTATCGTCTCTGAGCACACGTGTCCTGATAACCTTAGCAATATCTTTAAGTTGCTGTGCACCGAACAGTGTGGTGTATGTTACAGCCTGAGTTTGATTTGCTGTCCTGCTCCCTCCTCTCTGAGAGTAATGAGGGGTGCCAATCGTGCAGACAGTAGCACTGGCTCCCTATGGTAGGGTGTCAGTGGGAATTCCTAGGGAAATGGTATTTTACAATTATCATAACCATATCTAGTAGCTTCATCTGCTAAATCATGCCAATTACTACCTCCATATTCACCTTCCACCCCCCCCACCCCCCCCCCCCCCGGGACTGGGTTTGCTCTGAGGTGAGATCAGAGAGAGACTGGCTTTGTTTTCTGGAGTGACCGAGGTATTTTCAGAGAGTGAGTTTGTTCTGATGAGAGACTGTAGAGAGATCACAGAGACTGGGTTTATTCTGAGTGAAGATCGGACAGACTAGGTTTGGTCCGAGGGGAGAGGGGACAGACTGGGTTTGGTCTGAGGAGAGATCGGACAGACTGGGTTTGGTCCGAGGGGAGATCAGACAGACTGGGTTTGGTCCGAGGGGAGATGGCACAGACTGGGTTTGGTCCGAGGGGAGATGGGACAGACTGGGTTTGGTCTGAGGAGAGATCGGACAGACTGGGTTTGGTCCGAGGGGAGATCGGACAGACTGGGTTTGGTCTGATGGGAGATCGGACAGACTGGGTTTGGTCCGAGGGGAGATCGGACGGCCTGGGTTTGGTCTGAGGGAGATCGGACGGACTGGGTTTGGTCTGAGGGGAGATCGGACGGACTGGGTTTGGTCTGAGGGGGGATCGGACGGACTGGGTTTGGTCTGAGGGGAGATCGGACGGACTGGGTTTGGTCTGATGGGAGATCGGACAGACTGGGTTTGGTCCGAGGGGAGATCGGACAGACTGGGTTTGGTCTGAGGGAGATCGGACGGACTGGGTTTGGTCTGATGGGAGATCGGACAGACTGGGTTTGGTCCGAGGGGAGATCGGACAGACTGGGTTTGGTCTGAGGGAGATCGGACGGACTGGGTTTGGTCTGAGGGGAGATCGGACAGACTGGGTTTGGTCTGAGGGAGATCGGACGGACTGGGTTTGGTCTGAGGGGAGATCGGCCAGACTGGGTTTGGTCTGAGGGGGGATCGGACGGACTGGGTTTGGTCTGAGGGGAGATCGGACGGACTGGGTTTGGTCTGAGGGGAGATCGGACGGACTGGGTTTGGTCTGAGGGGAGATCGGACGGACTGGGTTTGGTCTGAGGGGAGATCGGACGGACTGGGTTTGGTCTGATGGGAGATCGGACAGTCTGGGTTTGGTCCGAGGGGAGATCGGACAGACTGGGTTTGGTCTGAGGGGAGATCGGACAGACTGGGTTTGGTCCGAGGAGAGATCGGACGGACTGGGTTTGGTCTGAGGGGGGATCGGACGGACTGGGTTTGGTCCGAGGGGAGATCGGACGGACTGGGTTTAGTCCGAGGGGAGATCGGACGGACTGGGTTTGGTCCGAGGGGAGATCGGACGGACTGGGTTTGGTCTGAGGGGAGATCGGACGGACTGGGTTTGGTCTGAGGGGAGATCGGACGGACTGGGTTTGGTCTGAGGGGAAATCGGACAGACTGGGTTTGGTCTGAGGGGAGATCGGACAGACTGGGTTTGGTCTGAGGGGGGATCGGACAGTCTGGGTTTGGTCTGATGGGAGATCGGACAGACTGGGTTTGGTCTGAGGGGAGATCGGACAGACTGGGTTTGGTCCGAGGGGAGATCGGACAGACTGGGTTTGGTCCGAGGGGGGATCGGACAGACTGGGTTTGGTCTGAGGGGAGATCAGACAGTCTGGGTTTGGTCTGAGGGGAGATCGGACAGACTGGGTTTGGTCTGAGGGGGGATCGGACGGACTGGGTTTGGTCTGAGGGGGGATCGGACGGACTGGGTTTGGTCTGAGGGGGGATCGGACAGACTGGGTTTGGTCAGAGGGGAGATCGGACAGTCTGGGTTTGGTCTGAGGGGAGATCGGACAGACTGGGTTTGGTCAGAGGGGAGATCGGACGGACTGGGTTTGGTCTGAGGGGAGATCGGACAGACTGGGTTTGGTCAGAGGGGAGGTCGGACAGACTGGGTTTGGTCTGAGGGGAGATCGGACAGACTGGGTTTGGTCAGAGGGGGGATCGGACAGACTGGGTTTGGTCAGAGGGGGGATCGGACGGACTGGGTTTGGTCTGAGGGGGGATCGGACGGACTGGGTTTGGTCTGAGGGGGGATCGGACAGACTGGGTTTGGTCAGAGGGGAGATCGGACAGTCTGGGTTTGGTCTGAGGGGAGATCGGACAGACTGGGTTTGGTCAGAGGGGAGATCGGACGGACTGGGTTTGGTCTGAGGGGAGATCGGACAGACTGGGTTTGGTCAGAGGGGAGGTCGGACAGACTGGGTTTGGTCTGAGGGGAGATCGGACAGACTGGGTTTGGTCACAGGGGGGATCGGACAGACTGGGTTTGGTCAGAGGGGGGATCGGACGGACTGGGTTTGGTCTGAGGGGAGATCGGACGGACTGGGTTTGGTCTGAGGGGAGATCGGACGGACTGGGTTTGGTCTGAGGGGGGATCGGACAGACTGGGTTTGGTCAGAGGGGAGATCGGACAGTCTGGGTTTGGTCTGATGGGAGATCGGACAGACTGGGTTTGGTCAGAGGGGAGATCGGACGGACTGGGTTTGGTCTGAGGGGAGATCGGACAGACTGGGTTTGGTCAGAGGGGAGGTCGGACAGACTGGGTTTGGTCTGAGGGGAGATCGGACAGACTGGGTTTGGTCAGAGGGGGGATCGGACAGACTGGGTTTGGTCAGAGGGGGGATCGGACGGACTGGGTTTGGTCTGAGGGGAGATCGGACAGACTGGGTTTGGTCTGAGGAGAGATCGGACAGACTGGGTTTGGAATGAGGGGAGATCGGACAGACTGGGTTTGGTCTGAGAGGAGATCGGACAGACTGGGTTTGGTCTGAGGGGAGATCGGACAGATTGGGTTTGGTCTGAGGGGAGATCGGACAGACTGGGTTTGGTCTGAGGGGGGATCGGACAGTCTGGGTTTGGTCTGAGAGGAGATCGGACAGACTGGGTTTGGTCTGAGGGGAGATCGGACAGACTGGGTTTGGTCTGAGGGGAGATCGGACAGACTGGGTTTGGTCCGAGGAGAGATCGGACGGACTGGGTTTGGTCTGAGGGGGGATCGGACGGACTGGGTTTGGTCCGAGGGGAGATCGGACGGACTGGGTTTAGTCCGAGGGGAGATCGGACGGACTGGGTTTGGTCCGAGGGGAGATCGGACGGACTGGGTTTGGTCTGAGGGGAGATCGGACGGACTGGGTTTGGTCTGAGGGGAGATCGGACGGACTGGGTTTGGTCTGAGGGGAAATCGGACAGACTGGGTTTGGTCTGAGGGGAGATCGGACAGACTGGGTTTGGTCTGAGGGGGGATCGGACAGTCTGGGTTTGGTCTGATGGGAGATCGGACAGACTGGGTTTGGTCTGAGGGGAGATCGGACAGACTGGGTTTGGTCCGAGGGGAGATCGGACAGACTGGGTTTGGTCCGAGGGGGGATCGGACAGACTGGGTTTGGTCTGAGGGGAGATCAGACAGTCTGGGTTTGGTCTGAGGGGAGATCGGACAGACTGGGTTTGGTCTGAGGGGGGATCGGACGGACTGGGTTTGGTCTGAGGGGGGATCGGACGGACTGGGTTTGGTCTGAGGGGGGATCGGACAGACTGGGTTTGGTCAGAGGGGAGATCGGACAGTCTGGGTTTGGTCTGAGGGGAGATCGGACAGACTGGGTTTGGTCAGAGGGGAGATCGGACGGACTGGGTTTGGTCTGAGGGGAGATCGGACAGACTGGGTTTGGTCAGAGGGGAGGTCGGACAGACTGGGTTTGGTCTGAGGGGAGATCGGACAGACTGGGTTTGGTCAGAGGGGGGATCGGACAGACTGGGTTTGGTCAGAGGGGGGATCGGACGGACTGGGTTTGGTCTGAGGGGGGATCGGACGGACTGGGTTTGGTCTGAGGGGGGATCGGACAGACTGGGTTTGGTCAGAGGGGAGATCGGACAGTCTGGGTTTGGTCTGAGGGGAGATCGGACAGACTGGGTTTGGTCAGAGGGGAGATCGGACGGACTGGGTTTGGTCTGAGGGGAGATCGGACAGACTGGGTTTGGTCAGAGGGGAGGTCGGACAGACTGGGTTTGGTCTGAGGGGAGATCGGACAGACTGGGTTTGGTCACAGGGGGGATCGGACAGACTGGGTTTGGTCAGAGGGGGGATCGGACGGACTGGGTTTGGTCTGAGGGGAGATCGGACGGACTGGGTTTGGTCTGAGGGGAGATCGGACGGACTGGGTTTGGTCTGAGGGGGGATCGGACAGACTGGGTTTGGTCAGAGGGGAGATCGGACAGTCTGGGTTTGGTCTGATGGGAGATCGGACAGACTGGGTTTGGTCAGAGGGGAGATCGGACGGACTGGGTTTGGTCTGAGGGGAGATCGGACAGACTGGGTTTGGTCAGAGGGGAGGTCGGACAGACTGGGTTTGGTCTGAGGGGAGATCGGACAGACTGGGTTTGGTCAGAGGGGGGATCGGACAGACTGGGTTTGGTCAGAGGGGGGATCGGACGGACTGGGTTTGGTCTGAGGGGAGATCGGACAGACTGGGTTTGGTCTGAGGAGAGATCGGACAGACTGGGTTTGGAATGAGGGGAGATCGGACAGACTGGGTTTGGTCTGAGAGGAGATCGGACAGACTGGGTTTGGTCTGAGGGGAGATCGGACAGATTGGGTTTGGTCTGAGGGGAGATCGGACAGACTGGGTTTGGTCTGAGGGGGGATCGGACAGTCTGGGTTTGGTCTGAGAGGAGATCGGACAGACTGGGTTTGGTCTGAGGGGAGATCGGACAGACTGGGTTTGGTCTGAGAGGAGATCGGACAGACTGGGTTTGGTCTGAGGGGAGATCAGACAGACTGGGTTTGGTCTGAGGGGAGATCAGACAGACTGGGTTTGGTCTGAGGGGAGATCAGACGGACTGGGTTTGGTCTGAGGGGAGATCGGACGCACTGGGTTTGGTCTGAGGGGAGATCGGACAGACTGGGTTTGGTCTGAGGGGAGATCGGACAGACTGGGTTTGGTCTGAGGGGAGATCAGACAGACTGGGTTTGGTCTGAGGGGAGATCGGACAGACTGGGTTTGGTCTGAGGGAAGATCGGACAGATTGGGTTTGGTCTGAGGGAAGATAATGATAATGCCCAATTAGTTTCACAGCTGAAAAGACTGAACTTGCCTTTTGGGGAAGTGGTAAATGAGGAAGTAACTGGAAATATCTCCTCTTTCATTGCTGTAGGAAGAACACAGAACTATCAGTGACTTGTGCAAGATAAGATTACAGATTGGCTTTACTTGTCACACATTCATCGAAATAAACAGTTTCTTGTGTCACAGACAGAGATGTACCACATCGAGCCGAGATGCACCCAGACAGGGTGCTGTCTATGGTGTTTGATAACTCTGGTCTTGTACTCACTGAAGTTTAGAAGAATGTTGGGGAGTGCAGCGGATCTCACTGAAACCCATACAATACTGAGAGACCTGGAGAGGATGTTTCCGATTGTGGGGAAGTCTTGGAATTGAGGGCACAGCCTCAGAATAGAAGGACGGCAATTTAGAACAGAGATGAGGAGGAATTTCTTTAGCCAGGGAGTGCTGAATCTGTGGAATTCATTTCCACAGGCAGCTGTGGAGGCCAAATCATTGACCATATTTAAAGCAGAGCTTGATAGTTTCCTGATTAGTCAGGGAGTTAAAGGTTGTGGGGAGAAGGGAGGAGAATGGGGTTGAGGTGGAAAATATTTCAGATATGATGGAATGGTTATATCCCATATAAACTCATGACCGGAAGGGATATGAAAGGACTGGAGGAGTTGTTAGGATTAGATTTGTCAGAACCCGATATCAATGGGTTTGTGTCAGAAAAGTGGTACAACAATTGGTAGAGACAGTGAAAGAGGTCAGTTATGCGGCAGCCTACCAAATAGGAAAGAAGAAGCAACAGAGTAAATTCGGCTTTGACTCAAAAGTCAGTCCCATGGAATTAAACGCATGACAGAGAGTGATGACTAGAATACACCAACCCACTCATTGTTAAATCCAAAGTTTGCAGGGCCCTGTGAAATTATAGACAAATCAAACCCTTCAGTGTACAGTGCTGACTTCTCATGATAAAAGTTGGTGGTACCGTATCAACCAGCTGAAATTGGTGGGGGAGAAACAGGAATGTTATCACCATCAGCACATAACAATTGATGTACATGGTAGTCCTGATTTGGGGGACTTGAGGATGGAACAACTGTTCCAAGAAGATGGGAACATGCCCACTCAAGGAGGTGATTTTCATTTTCCACATCCTGAGAACCAGGGGAGTTTTGTCAAAAAAATCAAAGGGAAAGGAAGATATGTCAGTGTTTGTCTCTCCTATCCCAAAACAAAATTGGGTGAGGGAAAATGGATGCCTTGAATCCAAAGACAACTGAAAGTCTGGACTGGTTTGTCTAGAAAAACAAGTAGAAAATATGCACAAAATAATTTAAGATTTAAACTGGAAGTAAGAGCGGATATTATCCTTAAATATTACAGTTTTGTCAGTGGCCAGGCCCTTTCCAGGTTTTCAAAACTATTAGAAAAATCACTACTCCATACCCACAGGTGATGGAAACTACACCAGAGCCTAAATGTAGTGAGACCCAGCGTAACACAAATGGGACAGGCTTAGTGTTAGGAGATACAGGGGAACTTGAGACTTTGGTACCAGGGTACGAGCATTTGTAGATAATTTTTAATCTAACTGAAATAATGGTGCCTGAATAGTGCTCACCTACAACAAAACAATTATTTACTCACCCTTATGAGAGACAACTAAGCAGAGCGAGGTTAGGCCAGTCAAAAACAGTAGGAAAAGATGACTACTGGAATTAGTGGGAGTAGGTTATGCATCAGGGGCAGCAACAGTCAACAGCCTCGATATAGCAGAATTAGAAAACCAGACATGGTCCCTCCAGCAGAAAATAAAGGATATTACTGGAGAGAATTACAGAGATCGGGTACAAACTAATC
Source organism: Hemitrygon akajei (assembly GCF_048418815.1). Classification (NCBI taxonomy): domain Eukaryota; kingdom Metazoa; phylum Chordata; class Chondrichthyes; order Myliobatiformes; family Dasyatidae; genus Hemitrygon; species Hemitrygon akajei. The sequence continues at coordinate 19,635,710 of NC_133129.1, read as the reverse complement.
AGATTGGTTGAGATGCATCCAGGTAACCCTGATACTGGTAAATTTCTGTAGCCCCTTCATGATACAACAAATCCGATTACTGACCACATAGACCTCACGTCTAAGAAAATGCAGAAAACTGAGATCCGTGCTACGTATGCTAGTTGGTTGCTCACCATGACTGGCACTAATTTGTTGCAACTTGATTCACATCAAGGAGCAAATTGGGTCTCAGATGAGCATCTAAAAGAATGGGTTGGAGAAAGGGTGCGATTGTATCATATCAGAAGCCTCACGGTAACCAACAGAGAACTCGGTACCTGTGATGATGGTAAAGGAAGGTTTTTTAATGTCAGAGCGTTATTCCATATTTTCCCGAAATGAAAATAAATCAATGTACACTTTGAAAAAATGTTCACAATGTTGGAAATTATCATCAGAATACATAGATATCCTGAAGTAACCCACTGATATATGCTACTGTTATGAATGGTACTGGGAAAGGGAGCGATTTATCAAGATGCCATCAAGGGGGAGACAACTGGTCTTGTCCAGAAGAAGTGACAAAGCAGAAACTTAAAAACTGTACTTATCAAAATTATTCATTGTCTACTTTGCCTGTGAATAACTAGGCTTTCTTACAATATGCATTGGTGGGACAGACGTATTACATAGCAACAGGGGCCACAGGTTATACCAAGGGATGGAAACAATGCCCTTTGGAAAGTCACAATATCATGAGAGGGAATGTGACTTTAGACCTGGCCATTGGAGGATGAACTTTGCCTCAGCCAGGGGGAGAACTTCAAGACTCGATGCACAGATACAGATCAATATCTGTGGGACTGTGTTGTTACTGAGTTGCCACCAATTCCTCACTTGACTGCAGAGTGAACACATGTTGTGGCAGAGGAAACGGAGATAATCCATCGATGAACAAAACACACTAAAGTAATTAAAACACACGCTGGAGAAGCAAATGAAATATTGAGTCACCAGGCTTTTGGAGTAAGTTTTGGAATTGGAGGACAAATGTTCAAATACATCCATGGGTAAGAATAGTATCACATACTGCTGTAATACTAACTTTATGTCCCCTGATAATTGTATTGCTCAATGTATATCAACTGAGAAGATGCAATAATGGAAAAAAAATTCAAGGATAACGTTTTCATGAAAAAGCAGAGATGATTGTCAGTATAAAGTGGGTGAAGTTAGTAAATGTTAATATTATTTATATAATGTAAGTGTTACACACCTACAAGGCAGTCCTATGGGCAGTCATCTGAATGAGAGGAGGATAATGATCCCAAGATAAATATATTTGGATGAAGAGGAGGGAGATGTTGGCCAGAAGAAACGACAGTCTACAATTAGTGGATTTGATGAATCAAGGTCAGGGGAAGGAGACAGACCAGTTGTCTTTGTTCCCTCAGCCCCCATTTTGTGGATTCTGAACTATATTCTTGCTCTTGGATAATCTAATCAGAGCAACTGAAAGTGGACATGAGAAACATCAGGACCCGAAGGACCTGCTGAACCTGAGCCCATTCTCGGAGGAGTAGCTACTTATTATGTAAAATGCCGGACCTACCAAAGAATCAATCTGTAATCTCGTTAGACTCTGTCTGGGCCGCCTAGTTTAATGGGTTTGGACCAGACAGAGTTGAAAGACTCAAATACACAAGTCTGGGGTGGGCAGGACCAGGAAACAATGTTGATTGTAGCCCTGTATAATGAGCAGTAAGAAGGTGACCCACCTAGGTCAGGTGACCTTGAGCCAAAGAGATGGAGATCCACCAGTTCAATTGATGAGGAACAGTATAAGATTCAGGAGCTCCAAATACGTAGGAGCCATAACTCTCCCGCAGTCAGAGAACAACCATCACGGATAAGGAGGACATGTGGAGATCGAGACCATGAGGAACACCTAGCCAGCGTGGACTCATTTCCCAGATAATTGCTTTCCTCTTCATTCACTATTCATGGAGGGTCAGGGATCCCAGTAGGGTGCACACAGGTAGTTAGTTGGAGAACCCACATTCTTTTCAGTTGTGAAGTTGCTCATCAGTAAATGCAAATTCTCTGTACCACACTGATCATCGTTACAAGTGGTGCATCGTGTAACAGTCTGTAGAGTAGACCCTGATTCTCCAGTCTCACTTCACTTCTTCCTCAGAAAAAGAGAGGGCTATGTGGAAGGGAAATTCTAGGCAGTGCTTAGAGTAGTTGACATAGTCAGCACAACATTGTGGGCTGAATGGCCTGTAATGCGCTGTAGATTTTCTATCTTCCTATGTTTCCAACACACTTTCCTCAGAACAAGCCCAATCTGTCCAACCACTCAACAGAACAAAGCCAGTCACTCTAATCTCCCCTCAGAACAAATCCAATCTCTCTAATCTCCCATAAGAAAAAAGAAATTGTCTCTGATCTCACCTCAGAACAAACCCAGATTCTCTAATCTCCCATCAGAACAGACCCAGTCCGACCAATCTTTCCTCAGAAAAAATAGTGTCTGCGATCTACACTCAGAACACACCCAGTCCCTCCAATCTCCCATCAGAACAAATCCAGTATTAAATCAATTCCTTCAGCGGTTTGATCGGGGCACGACTGCGCAAGCGCGCGGACGTCAGCCAGTGAGAACAGCGGGAAGAGTTTAAAAGGAGACAGCTTTACAGAGCAGGCACTATGGTAGAGGGAAACAGACGAGGAAGGCTTTGACTCAACAGGGCTTCGGCAGTAATGGGTCGAGGCCAGGTAGGTTATCTGTGTAGAATACAGACAGGAAGAATGTGTGTGAAGCCGGTGTTCTGTTCTCGGTGTCAGATGTGGGAGGTCCTGGAGACTCCCAGCCTCTTGGACGGTCACATCTGCACCAGGTGTGTCGAGCTGCAGCTTCTTAGGGACCGTGTTAGGGAACTGGAGCTGCAGCTCGATGACCTTCGTGTGGTCAGGGAGAGCAAGGAGGTGATAGAGAGGAGCTATAGGCAGGTAGTTACACCGGGGCCTCGGGAGTTAGGTAAATGGGTAACAGTCAGGAGAGGGAAGGACAAGAGCCAGATGCTAGACAGTACCCTTGTGGCTGTTCGCCTTAACAGTAAGTACTCCTGTTTGAGTACTGTTGGGAAGAACAGCCTACAGGGAGAAGCAACAGTGGTCGCGTCTCTGGCACAGAGTCTGGCCCTGTGTCTCAGAAGGGTAGGTAAAGGAAGAGGATGGCAGCAGTGATTGGGGACTCCATAGTTAGGGGGTCAGATAGGCGATTCTGTGGACGCAGGAAAGAAACGCGGATGGTAGTTTGCCTCGATGGTGCCAGGGTCCAGGATGTTTCTGATCGCGTCCACATTATCCTGAAGTGGGAAGGAGAACAGCCAGAGGTCGTGGTACATATTGATACCAATGACACTGGTAGGAAAAGGGAGGAGGTCCTGAAAGTGGACTACAGAGAGTTAGGAAGGAATTTGAGAAGCAGGACCACATCTCGGGATTACTGCCTGTGCCATGTGACAGTGAATGAGGTGGAGGATAAATGCGTGGCTGAGGGATTGGAGCAGGGGGCAGGGATTCAGATTTCTGGATCATTGGGACCTCTTTTGGGGCAGGTGTGACCTGTACAAAATGGTTGGGTTGCGTTAAAACTGTGTGGGGAGAGGGTGTTGGGTTTGGTGTTGTCGGCACTGTATTTTTTGAGAGGGAGGGGGTTGGGGTCTTGGGGCTTTTGATCTTCTGACGATCGTCTTCCAGGTGAGCAGTCTGTTGGCTTTTGTGCGAGGGAGGGAGGTGGAGGGTTGAGGTTGTGAGATTTTTCTATTTCCTTTTCGTGTGGGTGGTATTGAATCCCATGGTTTTTCTGGATATCATGATTATCTGCAGAAGATGAATATCAGAGTTGTATTCTACTTGCAAACTTTGACAATAAAATGAACCTTTGATCCTTTCCCCATAGACGCTGCCTGACCTGCTGAGTTCCTCCAGTATTTTGTGTGTGTTGCTCTGGATTTCCAGCAATGGCAGATTTTCTCCTGTTTATGACCATGATTGTTCTTGGCAATTTTTCTACAAAAGTGGTTTCCATCACCTTCTTCTGAGCAGTGTCTGTACAGGACGGGTGAGCCCAGCCATTATCAATACTCTTCAGAGATTGTCTGCCTGGTGTCAGTGGTCGCGTAACCAGAATTTGTGATCTGCACCGGCTGCTCATACGACCATCCACCACCTGATCCCATGGATTCACGTGACCCTGATTGGGGGCTAAGCAGCGGCTACACCTTTCCCAAGGGTAAAGTGAAGGCTAGCGGAGGGTAAGTGTGTCTTACACCTCCTTTGGTAAAGACGTATCTTTACACTGACACCCCATTATACATTGCAATACATATTAATTAAAGACTGTAAATTTCAATAAGAAATATATACCTACATGTATAATTATAAATTAAATAAATATCACAAAAAGAGGGGAAAGGACTTCCGGTAAGATGGCGATTGCTTAGTCGCTCTGAACTTTTGCTCCGTTATTCTTCTTACCTTTGCACCATGTGTCTCCCTTCTTAAACCTTAGTTAGGTATTTTATTAGTTCTCTTCTATCTGCCTGCGAACACATCTATCTTATAATGGCTACCAAAAGTACTAAAACCGGGAAAAAGGAAACTTCTACGGCTTTGTCGGCTGACATTCTCGCTGTTCTGGAACAACATCGACAAGATACTTTAATGGATTTTAGAAATGAATTCAGAACTTCTTTCAACCAGCTGAATGCCAAACTGGATCAGATTAATGCTAGAGTGGATGATCATGATGAACATTTATCTCGCATTGATGTAACTTCTGAAGATTTAAAACGCCGTGTTCAATATCTTGAAACTCTCTGCTCCAACCTAGAGGAGAAGAATAGCAAACTTTTTTCCAAAATGGTGGATCTTGAAAATCGGAGCAGACGTTGCAATCTACGAATTCTTGGTTTGCCAGAGGCCACCGAAAAGGGCTCTCCCATTGAATTTTTTTCCAAGTTTCTCTGAGAGATTTTCGGGAAAGAATTTTTTTTGACTCCACCTGAGCTTGAAAGGGCACACAGGATCTATGTACCTCGAGCAACTCTGGGTTCCCGCCCACGGCTGATTATTTTATGCTTTCATCAATACCAGGTGAAAAACCGTTTGATGATGGAGGCACGCTGCAGAGGTACTTTTGCCTTTCAAAATACGGTCATTCGTTTTGTGGAGGATTTTGCTCCCCAGGTTCTGAAGATGCGTGCTGAGTTTAAAGGTGTAATGAAAGTGCTTTTTGATCGCAGATTCAGACCCTCTCTCCGAAACCCAGCCGATCTTCGAATTACGCTTACTACTGGAGATTATAAGTGGTTTAAATCAGTGAAGGAGGCTGAGGCGTTTGTTGGAAGTCTCCCAGCCACCTCGTCTTCTTTGGAACCGGCCTGACCTTCTAAAACGGTTGATAAGTACTTCTCGAAGTAAAACTATCTTTTCCGAACTCAGACTTTACTTGAATAACTCAGTCATTATCTATTGAAACTCTAAGGGCTGTAGTCAATCTCTCCCTGGACTTGGTGCATTTTTTCTAAATAGATAATTTAAGTTTAATGTTTCCCTGTGAACTTTTAGATTTTACCTGTGTAATGTATTTTATTTTTGTATAACCTTATCTATAGAGAACTACAATTGTCTTTAACTTGTTTTGGAGGTTTGGAGTTTTTAATTGAAGGCCTCCCTGTTGGTTGATTCATAGTTTAAGTTTTGCTTTTTTTCTGTAAATGGTTGATAAGGACTCTCTTTGAATTTTATAATTTCCCCCTTTTCTCCCTCCTTTTTTTCCCTTTTAATCTTTTATAATTTTTCGCAGGTAGGTTAGTTTTAGTTTTCTTCTGATTTTCTTTGTATTAAGTTTTATACTTCTGTTGAAGTTGTTCCTATTTATAATTCTGTTTTCTAGTGCATAAATTAGTTACTATTTGCTATATTATTTATACAGAACTTTTGTTAACGACACAGAACTGGAAGTCATACTTGGGTTAATTTTTTTGGTAGAGCTAGCTGCTTTTTTAGGTAGCCGTCTATTTTTGGGTTGCGGGGGGGAGGATTCTCCAGTTCCAACACTACTCACTGTTTCTTTTGTTTTCCTTTGTTATTCAGGACATGTCTCTGTTTTGATTCTACGGATCTATGTTTACATTTTTGCTCCCAGACTGTTATTGTACTGTTTGATTTTTTTATATGCCTGCTACCTTCTATGAACTAACAATTGATAATGGTTAATTCACTCAAATTTGTGAGCTGGAATGTAAAGGGACTGAATCATCCTGTTAAAAGAAGGAAGGTCTTCTCCCATATTAAACAACTCAAAGCTGACATTGCTTTCCTTCAAGAAACTCATATTCGTAGTTTTGATAATTCTCGGCTTCTGTCAAAGTGGGCGGATCAGCATTTTCATTCATCCTTTGCTGCCAAAGCTAGGGGGGTCTCCATCCTTATTAATTCAAATATTCCTTTTGAACCCCATAATAAGATATCTGATACAAATGGCTGTTTTATTATTGTTTCTGGTAAATTATACAATACTAAAGTTGTACTAGCAAACCTGTATGCTCCCAATTTTGATGATGTTAATTTTTTTGAACATTTTTTCTCCTCGCTACCAGATTTAAACTCATACTCTCTTATACTGGGTGGCGATTTCAATTGTTGGTTAGATCCTAATTTGGATCGATCGTCCTCTGTTACTAGACTACTTACTAAATCTGCCTTAGCTATTCACTCTTTTCTCTCTAATTATGGTATCTCTGATATATGGCGTTTTCTTCATCCCACTGAGAGAGACTACTCTTTTTTTTCACATATTCACCATACCTTTACTAGAATTGACTACTTTTTACTCGATAATCAATTTATTCCATCTGTCTATTCTTGTGACTATCAGAGTATACTGATTTCTGACCATGCCCCAATTACTTTGTCCTTAAATTTTCCTGGTCTCCCTCAGAGGAATAAACACTGGCGTTTTGACTTGACTTTATTATCGGATGATGATTTTCTAAAATTTATTAAGGATCAGATAACCTTTTATTTTAACACCAATACATAATCTGAAATGTCATCCCAGATTGTCTGGGATGCCATGAAAGCATATTTGAGGGGTCAAATAATCTCCTATACAGCAAATCTTAATAGTAAGTCCTGTGCAGATCGATTAGACCTCATTAATCAGATTAAAGAATTGGATCAACTGTATGCTCAAACTAAGAATCCTGAATTATACAAGAAGCGTGTAGAACTTCAAACTAAATGTAATCTTCTGTCTACTCAACCTGTCGAACGCCAACTTCTTGAAAGTAAGAGTCACTTCTATATTCATGGTGACAAATCTGGTAAATTTCTAGCCAATCAGCTGAGACGTTCCAAAGCCAAACAACATATTACAAAGATCCGGAAGGAGAATGGAGACTTTACTTTGGATCACTTAGAAATCGATGACGCATTTAAAAATTTCTATTCTCGGCTTTATTCCTCTGAATCTTTGAATGACAATATCTCTGTTGATCACTTTTTAAATAATCTGAATATTCCTTCGCTTTCGTCTGATTTTAAAGCCAAACTTAATGCGCCTATTTCATCAGAAGAAATATCTTTTGCAATTTCTGCATTGTCTTCAGGGAAATCTCCTGGACCTGATGGGTTCCCCGTAGAATTTTATAAATCATTTTCTTCACTTCTTTCCCCTCAGTTATTCTCAGTATTATCTGACTCGTTTAATTACGCTAAATTGCCACCCTCTTTTAATGAGGCATCTATTATTCTTTTTTTTAAAAAGGGTAAAGACCCAACAGAGAGTTCCTTGTATAGTCCGATTTCTTTGCTCAATGTTGATGTTAAAATCTTGGCCAAAGTTTTGGCTTATAGATTAGAAACTGTTGTCCCCTCTATTATTTCTGATGATCAAACAGGTTTTATTAAAAATCGTCTTCCTTTTTTTAACATTCGGCGTTTATTTAACATTTTATATTCACCTTCAACTGGGATTCCTGAATGTGTTATTTCCCTCGATACAGAGAAAGCATTTGATCGTATAGAGTGGAACTACCTTTTTGCAGTTTTAGAAAAATTTGACCTCGGTCAAAGTTTTATCTCTTGGATCAAATTGCTGTATTTGTGTCCTACTGCCTCTGTTTTGACTAATTTTCAGAAATCCCAGTTATTTAACCTCAAACGTGGCACCCGCCAGGGATGCCCTTTAAGTCCCTTTCTCTTTGATTTGGCTATAGAACCTTTGGCGATAGCATTGTGAAATTGTCCTGAATTGACCGGGATTTAGAGAGGGGGTGTTGAGCATAGAGTTTCTCTCTATGCTGATGACTTATTACTTTTTCTTTCAAATCCATCTACATCCTTAGTTCCAATGTTTTCACTTCTTGATCAGTTTAGCCAGTTCTCTGGCTATAAACTTAATTTACATAAGAGCGAACTTTTCCCAATTAATAAAGAAGCACAAGAACTAACATTTCGTGATCTCCCTTTTAAAGTAGTTCATAATCAATTTACTTATCTTGGGATTACAGTCACAAGGAAGTTTAAAGATCTCTTTTGTGAAAATTTTGCCAATCTTTCATATACTATAAAACAGAGTCTGTTACAATGGTCACCTCTATCTATGTCTTTGGTAGGTCATATCAATGTTGTTAAAATGTATGTTCTCCCTAAACTTTTATATTTATTTCAATCAATCCCAATTTTTATTCCTAAATCTTTTTTTGATTCCTTAGACTCTATTATCTGTGGAAGAATAAGCGCTCTAGAATTAATAAAGTTTATCTCCAAAAATCTAAAAAAGAGGGTGGCATGGCTTTACCTAACTTTCGTTTATATTATTGGGCAGCCAATATACGTTGTGCTACCTTTCGGTCTTTTTTCCATGGCCAACCCGAGTGCCCTAATTGGGTGGCAATGGAGTTGAGTTCCACTAAAGATTTATCTATCTCTGCACTTCTTGGCTCTGTACTCCCTAGTAGTTTGTCCAGACTAATTGTTAATCCTCTTGTTAGACACACTCTGCGTATATGGGCTCAGTTTAGGAAGTTTTATGGTTTCCATGGTTTTTCCTTTTCTAGCCCTATCTTACATAATCACCTTTTTTTACCTACTATGTATGATTCAGCATTCCATGATTGGTATAGGAAGGGCATTAGACATTTTGAAGATCTTTTTATTGATAATCGCTTCACATCTTTTCAACAGCTCTCTGCTAAGTTCAATCTGCCCAATGCTCATTTTTTTAGATATCTCCAAATTAGACACTTTATTAATCCTTTAATTCCTAACTTCCCTGAAATGCCTGAGAAAAATGTTATGGATTTCTTTCTTTCTATTAATCCACTAGGTAAAGGTTTAATATCATTTATTCATGATAAATTAGCATCCTTACGGCGTGCCCCTGTGGATAAAATTAGAATGGCTTGGGAGCATGATTTAAATATCTCCTTATCTGATGAGACTTGGGATTCGATTCTCAAATCGGTTAATTCAACCTCTCTTTGCGCTCGCCATTGCCTTTTACAGTTTAAGATTGTTCATAGAGCCCATATGTCTAAATCTAAACTACCCCGATTTTACCCTAACATTAGGCCTCTCTGTGATAAATGCAAAAGGGGCGAGGCCTCTCTCATTCATATGTATTGGTTTTGTCCTAGCTTGGAGAAATTTTGGAAAGACGTCTTCATAACGTTATCTTGTATTCTGAATCACCACCTAGAACCTAACCCTTTAATTGCTTTGTTCGGTTTTTTGGGTGAGACAGATTTACGTCTGAGTTCGACTAAGTGTCGAATATTATCTTTTGCTTCTCTCCTGGCTAGACATTTAATCCTCCTTAGATAGATAGATAGATAGATAGATAGATACTTTATTCATCCCCATGGGGAAATTCAACATTTTTTCCAATGTCCCATACACTTGTTGTAGCAAAAACTCATTACATACAATACTTAACTCAGTAATAATATGATATGCATCTAAATCACTAACTCAAAAAGCATTAATAATAGCTTTAAAAAAAAAAAAGTTCTTAGGTCCTGGCAGTTGAATTGTAAAGCCTAATGGCATTGGGGAGTATTGACCTCTTCATCCTGTCTGAGGAGCATTGCATCGACAGTAACCTGTCGCTGAAACTGCTTCTCTGTCTCTGGATGGTGCTATGTAGAAGATGTTCAGGGTTTTCCATAATTGACCGTAGCCTACTCAGCGCCCTTCGCTCAGCTACCGATGTTAAACTCTCCAGTACTTTGCCCACGACAGAGCCCGCCTTCCTTATCAGCTTATTAAGACGTGAGGCGTCCCTCTTCTTAATGCTTCCTCCCCAACACGCCACCACAAAGAAGAGGGCGCTCTCCACAACTGACCTATAGAACATCTTCAGCATCTCACTGCAGACATTGAATGACGCCAACCTTCTAAGGAAGTACAGTCGACTCTGTGCCTTCCTGCACAAGGCATCTGTGTTGGCCCCGCCCACGCATGCTCAATGGCTTAATGATATTATGTCCTGCTTAGACCTTGAAAAAATTCATTATTCAGTTCTTAATTCGGATACAAAGTTCCATAAGGACTGGGGACCTTTTATTGAGTATTTTCATAACCTTCCTCTTAACTAAGGTTTTTTTTTCGGTCCCTTGCTTTCAGCTCCTTTTTTGTTGGTAGTAGGCATTAATATCTTCTGTTGCCAAGTGTATTTACAGTTTTGGGGGTTTGAATGTCCTGATGTATACTCTCTAGATTGTGTTGTGGTTGGTCTGGAGTTCTTTTTTGTTGCGGGGTTTGGGGAGGATACTAATTTTACATATCTTCAATTTGGGTGCTTTCTCAATTATCTTCTTTTGTATTATATTATTATTGTATGTTTATTTTTGCACTGTATTAATGTTCTTCATTTCGATCTGGGGTTTTTTTTTATCTGTAGCAATGTAGAAAATGTATAGAAAAACTAATTAAAAAAAAGAGGGGAGAAAAGGAAACAAAGTGAGCTGGTCCTCACTTTTCTGATTGTCCATTGAGAAATCTGACAGCAGAAAGGAAGAAGCTCTTCCTGAAACGTTGAGTTTGTGTCTTCTCTGGGAAGCTTCCTGATCCTCCGTTAGAACTCCACTCATTCCTCCCAGGCTCAGACAAGGCCCTGGAGGAACGCTGTTTTGTTTTGCTGTATGCACGTGTGGCTGATTGACAATTAAACTTGAACTTGAATGTGGCGACGGGTTCTTTTCCGGGTCTGATCTACAGTCAGATCTCACTCGGGGACAGGCAGATAAACAGGGGAGTGGGGTTGATTAGAGAAAGGATAATGGTAGCAGGCTTCACTTGCTGCCCCCAAAACCCACCCCGTCCCCTCCAGAACGTGTCAATGGTCTCTTACCTGCAGCCGGATCTCACTCTGGATCACATGGTTAAATGGGGGTTTGACGTAGGATGAGTAATCATGCTTCCCTTTCCCAAACTCAGCCAGACACAGGTAGCTGTGACTGTCTTCCTCACTCAGCTGCTTTATTCTGATCAAGATGTTTCCTCCCTCTGGGTCCCTGTCAAGCTTGTACCGAGTCACTCCGTTTTCCGCTGCCCACGATCCATTTCCTCAGTGCCTGAAGGTGACGATGTGTCGGTAGGGATCCTTCCTCATCCACGTCACCGTGTGTGCGGTGAGGCTCTGCGGAGGCCGTGTGAACACACAGGGTAACGTGGCCGAAGCTCCCTCGGTTCCAGTCCTCACTGAGACACTCCCATTGGGAGCTGAGGGAAGGACAAGCGATCTTCCGTGAGTTATATATACACATTCCTTATGGACTGTTTGTCCCACTCCCATGTTTCCTTTTTTACCATCCATCCTTTCCTGGGTCCCTTTAATCCGGTTCCCACTCCCCTACCAAGTTAGTTTAAACCCTCCCCAACAGCTCTAACGAACCTGCCCATGGGAATATTGGTCCCGTTCGGGTTCATGTGAATTCATCAATTTTATGCAGGTCCTGCCTCCCTCAGAGGAGATTCCAATGACCCCAGAACCTCAAGTCCTGCCCCCTGCGCCAGCTCCTCAGCCACACATTAATTTGCCAGAACATCTTGTTTCTACCCTCAGTGGCCATGGCACAGGAAGCAATCCAGAAATTATTACCCTGGATGTCCTGCTTCTCAGCTTCTACTTAGCTCTCTAAATTCCCTTTTCAGGACAACTTCACATTTTGTTCCTATGCCATTGGTACCAATATGTACCAAGACATCTGGCTGCTCTCCCTCCCACTCCAAAATGTTGCAGACACAATCCGAGATGTCCCTGACCCTGGCACCTGGGAGACAACGTACCATTGGATCCCACAACCAAAATATACCTTTCCCTCTCCCCACCCCCACCCACTATCCAAAGGGATCAATCCCTACATGACTCCATTGTTCGTTCATCCATCCCCACGATCTCCCTCCTGACACTTATCCTTACAAGCAGAAGCAGTGTTACACCTGTCCCTACACTTCCTCCCTCACTACCATTCAGGGCCCTAAACAGCCCCTCCAGGTGAGGCGACTGTGAGTCTGTTGGGGTGATATACTGTGTTTGCTGCTCCTGATGTGGCCCCCTACATAACCTGACGTAGATTGGGAGTCCGCTTTGCCGAGCACCTATGCTCCATCTGCCAGAAAAAGCAAGATCTCGCAGTGGCCACCTATTTTAATTCCACTGTGTCCATCCATGGCCTCCTCCACTATTGCAATGAGACCACACCTAGATTGGAGGAACAACACCTTATATTCTGGTTGTGTAGCCCCCAACCTGATGGCATGAACATTCTGCAGTGGTTCCCACCCTACCCCCTCCTTCACTATTGCCCATCCCCTTTTCCCTGCCTCACCTCATCTCCTTGCCCGCCCATTGCCTCCCTTTGATGTTTCACGTTCTTGGATCATTGGGATCTCTTCTGGGGGAGGTATGACCTGTTCAAAAGAGACGGGTTGCACAGGAAAGAGGAAGAAGAGGGCAGCAGTATTGATAGGGGACTCATTAGTCAGGGGAACAGGTAGAACATTCTGTGGATGTGAACGGGATGCCTGAATCGTACGTTGTCTCCCAGGTGCCAGGGTCAGGGACATCTCGGATTGTGTCCGCAACATTTTGGAGTGGGAGGGAGAGCAGCCAGATGTCTTGGTACATATTGGTACCAATCGCATAGGAACAAAATGTGAAGAGGAGGTCCTGAAAAGAAAATTTAGAGAGCTAGGTTAGAAATCTGGATTTCTGGATTAAATCTGGATATAATTTCTTGATTGCTGTCTGTGCCATGCGCCAGTGAGAGTAGAAACAGAATGTTTTGGCAGATTAATGTGTGGCTGAGATGCTGGTGCAGCGGGGCAGGACTGAGGTTCCTGGATCATTGGGATCTCGGGGAGGTATGACCTGCATAAAAGTGATGAGTGCACCTGAACCCAAATGGGACCAATATTCTCATGGGTGGGTTTGTTAGAGCTGTTGAGGAGGGTTTAAGGTAATCTGGCATTGGGGTGGGAACTGGAGTGAAGTGGCTCAGGAAAGGATGGATGGTAAAAAAGCAAAGATAGAATTCAGTCAGGCTGTCAGGAAGGACAGGCAGATGATAGGATGTAATTGTAGACCAGCAGAATGAGTATCGGTGCATTTGGGATGCAGAAACCAAAATAGTAAATATGATACTCAAAGTGTTATATCTCAATGCACAGAGTATAAGAAATAAGGTGGATGATCATGTTGCACTATTACAGATTGTCAGGAATGATGTTGTGGTCATCACTGATTCATGGCTGAAGGATGGTTGTAGTTGGGAGCCAAATGACCAAGACTACACATTGTATCAGAGGGATAGGAAGGTAGGCAGAGGGGGTGGTGTGGCTCTGCTGGTAAAGAATGGCATCAAATCAGTAGAAAGATGTGAAATCGGATCAGAAGATGTTGAATCCTTGTGGGTTGAGTTAAGAAACTGCAAGGGTAAAAGGACCCTAATGGTGCTTATATACAAGTCTCCCAGCAGTAGCTTGGATGTGAACAACAGATTACAATGGGAATTAGAAAGAGTATGTCAAAACAGCAATGTTATGTTTATCATGGGAGATTTCAACTTGCAGGTTGATTGGGAAAATCAGGTTGGTCATGGATCTCAAGAAAGTGAGTTTGTTGAACACCTAAGAGATGGCTTTTTAGATCAGTTTGTCATTGAGCCTAATAGGGGATCAGTTATACTGAACTTGATGTTTTGTAATGAACTGGAGGTGATAGGGGCGTTTAAGGTAAAAGAACCTCTCGGAGACAGTAATTACAATATGATTAAGTTCAACTTGACATTTGATAGGGAGAAAGTAAAGTCTGATGTAGCAGTCTTTCAGTGGAGTAAAGGAAATTACAGTGGTATGAGAGAGGAGTGGGCCAAAGTAAAGTTAAAGAATTTGCTAGCAGGAATGACAGCAGAGCAGCAATGGTGTGAGTTCCTGGAAAAATGAGGAAGGAGCAAGATAGATGTATTCCAAAAATGAAGAAATACTCAAATGGGGAAATAGTACAACCGTGGCTGACAAGGGAAGTCAAAGCTAAGGTAAAAGCAAAAGAGAGGACATACAACAAAGCAAAAATGAGTGGGAAGACAGAAGATGGGGAAGCTTTTAAAACCCTACCAAGATCAACTGAAAGAATCTTTAGGAGGGAAATGATGAAATATGAAAGCAGGCTAGCAAACAATATCAAGGTGGATAGTGAAAGCTTTTTCAAATATGTAAAAATTAAAAGAGAGATGAGAGTGGATTTTGGACCGCTAGAAAATGAGGCTGGAGAAATAATAACGAGGGATAAGGAGATGATTGATGAATCATCAGGCTTCACTGTGAAAGACACTCACAGTGTTCCAGATGTTGAAAGGTGTGAGGGAAAAGAAGTGGGTGCAGTTACTATTACAAGGGAGAACTTGCTCAAAAAGCTGAAAGATCTAAGGGTATATTAGTCACCTGGACCAGATGAACTGCACCCTAGAGTTCTGAAAGAGGTAACAGTCGAGATTCTGGAGGAATTTATAATGATCTTTCAAATCAATCATTGGACTGGCATGGTGCCAGAGGACTGGAAAATTGCAAATGTCACTACACTCTTTAAGAAAGGAGGAAGGCAGCAGAAAGGAAATTATAAATCAGTTGGCCTGACCTCAGTGGCTGGGAAGTTGATTGAATGAATTAAGGATGAAGTTATGCAGTAGTTGATGACACAGGACAAGAGAGGACAAAGTCAGCATGGTTTCCTTAAAGGAGCGAGTGGGAATAAAAGGATCTTTTTCTGGTTGGCTGCCAGTGACTAGTGGTGTTCCACAGGGGTCAGTGTTCAGACCGCTTCATTTTATGCTGCATATCATTTTTTTTTCAATCTGGAGTGCCTTAAGGCAACTTGTGTGGCAGCAGAACTCTCATTGGATACGATTAAATATTCTCGTTTCAGCCGGATACAGCTAAAACAGCTAAAACAGTTTCAGTGTGTGAGTGTGTGTGTGTGTGTGTGTGTGTGAGTGTGTGTGTGTGAGTGTGTGTGTGAGTGTGTGTGTGTGAGTGTGTGTGTGTGTGTGTGTGTGTGAGTGTGAGTGTGTGAGTGTGTGTGTGTGTGTGTGTGTGAGTGAGTGAGTGTGTGTGAGTGTATGTGAGTGTGTGTGTGTGTGAGAGTGTGAGTGTGTGTGTGTGTGTGTGTGAGAGAGAGTGTGTGTGTGAGTGTGTGTGAGAGAGAGTGTGTGTGTGAGTGTGTGTGAGTGTGTGTGAGTGTGTGTGAGTGTGTGTGTGTGAGTGTGTGTGTGTGTGTGAGTGTGAGAGTGTGTGCGCGTGTGTGTGTGTGTGTGAGTGTGTGTGTGTGTGTGGTGGTGCCTGCAAAGACTCGCTTTACATTCGCAAACCAAAAGCTGTGGATGAACCAGGAGGTACATCATTTGCTGAAGGCTACATCTGTGGCATTCTGGACTGGCGACCGAGGTCTGTTCCAAAAAACCAGTTCTGAATCATGGAGGGCTATTTTAAGGGCAAAGAGACAATTTTGAATGAAGTTGGAGGTGACATTGGATGCACGGCAACTCTGGCAGGGTATGCAAGACATTACTTCCTACAAAGCGAAACCCAAATAGCATGAATGGACACGATGCCTCAGTACCAGATGAACTCAACACCTTCTATGCCCACTTTGAAAGGGAGAACACAACTACAGCTGTGATGATCCCTGCTGCACCAGATGACCCTGTGACCTCTGACTCGGAGACCAGTGTTAGGCTATCTTTAAAGAGGTTGAACCCTCGCAAGGCGGAAGGTCGGGAGCATTCAAGGACATTTTCAAACTTTCACTGCTACAGGCGGAAGTTCCCACTTGCTTCAAAAAGGCAACAATTATACCGGTGCCTAAGAAGAATAATGTGAGCTGCCTTAATGACTATCGCCCAGTAGCACTCACATCAGCAGTGAAGAAATGCTTTGAGAGGTTGTTTATGATGAGACTGAACTCCTGCGTCAGCAAGGAACTGGACCCACTGCAATTTGCGTATCACCACAATAGGTCAACAGCAGATGCAATCTCAATGGCTCTTCATACGGCCTTAGACCACTTGGACAATACAAACACCTATGTCAGGATGCTGTCTTTGGGATTCTGGGATTTTCTATCGTTGATTCTTTGGAGGCTTTCTTTCTGCTTCATGGATGTCTGCAAAGAGTAAGAATTTCAGGTTGTATAGAAACATAGAAAATTGCAGCACAATACAGGCTCTTCGGCCCACAAATTTGTCCCCAACATGTTGCTACCTTAGAAATTACTCGGGTTACCCATAGCCCTCTATTGTATGCGGAATACATTCTCTGATATTAAATTCAACCATTGAACCATTAAACCATTGGATCGCTGCATGAAAGTGAACCTTGGGTTAGTATGAGGTGATATATACGTACTTTGGTAATTAGTTTGAACTTTGCAGGGAATCTGGAAGCACAGACTCAAGTCATCTGCAATCACATCAATTCAGATTCAATTATGTATTAATTACACGTGAAATGCACCATTAGCATAAGGAATCTATGTGCTGGGAGGCAGGCAGTGTACAAGTGTCCTTACAATTGAAGGATCTATCCTTCCCATGAGCTTGGCCTGACACCAGAGTCCATTTCACAGCCTCCCTCGCACCTCACAGGTACCCCCGCTCTACCTCCCTGATTCTGTCTCAGGAATAGTCCCTCCTATAACCATTCCACAGCCTCACCATCACTCTGCACACCTCCCAGCTCCACCACCCTGTTTCCCTCTCAGGAACAGTCCCTCCTCTTCATCCACCCCCCACCCTGAGCCCAGTTAACAGATAGGGGGCATTCGGTTGTCCTGCCCTGCTCCACCTGTCAATATGACCATGGCTGACCGTCGACTTCAGGATCCTTAACCACAATACCTTCGGCAGTGAGACATTATACAGGAACTCAGCAAGTCAGGCAGCATCTATGAAAGGAAGTCGACGTTTTGGGCCAAGATATTTCATCATGACTCAGCTGTTTATTCCTTTCCATTGATGCTGCGAGACTTGCTGGGATCCACCAGAATTTGTATGTGTTACTCTAGATTTCCAGACTCTATTTATTTATGATTTGGCATTATGAAATTGTTCCTTCTTGAAAATATTTTGGGACTCGGCCGCCTCTGCATTTCCAAGTAACTGCAATAGCTTTTTTGGCTACTGCCAATGCAATTTTTATAAATTGACCGATTTGATGAGGCTCTGATGGAGAACTCGAACCTGGCTTTCGTCCGCCCCCGCTGGGAAGATGCTGGGAACCACCACGTAAGGCTGGTGGGGGAATTAAATTAAATTTCCCTATCTCCAAGTGAAGTGAACATTACAGAATTGTCTCCAGCATAGAATGCAGAGGCGGCCGAGTCCACCTTATCCCAAGGAACTCCTCTCTCCCGTGCTGCCCCATCTGTCACTGTGCCCCCTTTCTGCCTCCACCTTACCCCCCCCCTTCAGCTGTCTGATGCTGAAAGCTTGGGGGCAATTTGGTGTTTTTGTTCTTCCCCACTCGTCCCGACCTCTCTTGTACCTTTTTATAGTGCTCTCTGCACCTTCCCCTTAGTGTGTCGAGGACAGACGCACTCCCGCCTGCCTTTCCCTCGGGCACGAGGGTTTCCGTTGGTGCCACTTCTGACCTGTTTTGTGATTTCTCAGTTCTCATCTTATGTTGCTTCTATTTTGAAATACAGACAATAAAACTAGGATTTCACAAACACCGAGTGCCGTTATCATGACCCAGATGCTATCCAGACATGGGCTGGAATATTCACCCCACACACACTGTCTGCCACAAAATGTTCAGTGCTGTGCCCACCCAACCTCTACAACCTGGGGCAGTGGGGGAGACCTAAACTGGATATGGGTTGGGGCTTCACTCACCCCTGACACCTCGAGGTCTTTCCCCCATCTGCAGGGCAGGGGTGTGATAGCACAACCCCCCACTACCCTGGATGGAGTCAGTCCATGCACTCCCCATTTCCCTGAGTGGGGTTAGTTCAGGCATTCCACATCTGCTACTTTACCTGTCCCCCATCTACAAGTCAGGAGTGTGATGGGGCACTCTCCAGTTTCCTGAGTGAGTACGGCTTCACTGACCAGGAACTCAGCTGGACCAGATCTGGCCCTTACACCCCTCCACATCTATGTGACCTCCCCTGAACCCCGCACTGTCTCTGTTAACCCCTCCTTCCCCTACACCTCTTCTCCTTGCGATGTATATAAATGACCTGAATGAAAGCATATATGGGTGGGTTAGCAAATTTGTAAATGATGGTGTTGTCAGTATAGAAGATGGCCAAAGGATACGACAAGATATAAATCTGATGCAGATATTGGCAGAGAAATGGCAGATGGAATTTAATCGGGCAAGTGTGAGGTCTTGCACTCTGGGAGGGTTAATGTTAAGCGGCACAGTACACGGTTAATGGCAGGACCCTTAACTGTGTTGATGTACAGGGGGATCTTGGTTGGGGTCCAAGGTCACAGCTCCCTGAAAGTGGCCGTATAAGCAGAGAGGGGGGGATGAGGACAAGGGGCTAGATCCCTTCTGATATCCCAATTTAGAATCTCAACCTGAGCACCAGTCCTATCCTGAAACTAATGGAATTATGATCACTGTATCCAAAGTGTTCCCATCACACATGCCTGTCACCTGCCCTGTCTCATTTCCCACAAGGTTGTTAATTATACAGCAAAGAGACATTGGAATCTCCAGAGGCTCTGATGCAGATCCTACCTTCAAACCACTGCAGAGCTTTGCTGAGATTCTACAAAGTGCCCCGTGAAACTTGGAGAACAAATGAAGCCCCATGTTCTGTGAGAATGGAAGTATTTGGTTTTTTCACAATGTCACGGTGGATTTTCCCCTGACCATAACACTCCACTGGTACAAAACCTCTCGTATCCCCTCATGCCTGCCCGGACCCTGTCCATTCCTCCTGTGCTCTCTCACTGCACAAGAACACAAGTGAGCCAAAACCCTTCCAACCTGTGCCAGTATTTAATACACAGAGATCTGGAGTTCAGGCCTTTGTGCCCAAAGGTCGGTGACATGGACGGGTGATGAAGAATATCTGTGAGTGTCACAGGTTGGTGAGTTCTGGTTTCAGATGACCATGTGAGCAGGAGGCACGAGGGCTGGTAAGTTGCCTGGATTTCAGCGTACCATCGGCTGCTAATCCACAGGAGATCAATCGGAATGCTGGAGGCCCAGCGGCCTGTCCCGGACTTCGAGGGCAGTCCGGTTGTGAGAGTGGGGGAAAGGGATTCGTTTTGCTGTTGTTGCATCATTGCTTCTTGTATTTTGTTTAATTGTGCTGAGAATGGTGGCCATACTGTGTCGGTGCCAGAATGTACGGTGACACTTGCAGACTGCGCCCAGTGCATCCTTAGGTGTGTTGATTGTGAATGTACACAACACATTTCACTGTATGTTTCCATGCACATGTAATAACTAAATCTGAACTTAATACAATATACCCCCCGACTCCCCATCATCTACTTCCCTCACTCCAACATTTACCTCTTTCATCTGTCCCCCATTTCTCTCCCGGAAGAGAATTCCTGAGATTCTGTCAGAAGTTCTCACCATCAGTGTTCAAAAGCTGCCCCCTGATTTTGTAACTCTGCTTCCTGAATTGAGACTCTGACTGGGGAAACATCTCCACATCCCCTATCCTATGCCCTTGGGAACTGAGATGTTTCAGAAATTCTCTTCCTCACCGCCCCTCCCCCTTCGTCCTCTGCAATTTCCTGCCTTGGTGTCAGAGATGGAACCCATGTCTCCTCAAGAGGCGCAAAGCCACTCCAACTACCCCACACCAACTTTGGTCCTGTAGCGCATGTAGACCTTGTCTTGTCTCCTGATTGAATCATCACCTCTTTCATCAATTGTCAGTGCCTGCTATCACTGCTGATTGGATGGTCGTCTAGCGGGAGACGGGGTTTCATCTGACGAGGAACTGGGCAGACCAGGAAAAGAGTACCGAGACCTTCCATCAGAACTCATCGATGATGAGAAACGAGTTTGCCAGGCAGAGTCTGAAAGGGCGGATGGCCGTCAGATCTCTGGATTTCATTGTAACTCTCTTACTGTAAGCTTGTCCTGAGTCAGCTACTAGTCACTTCAACCTAACAGCAACATAACTCACTCTACAATGCATGGGAATAATGAACAAATGGGATGCATAGTGATGATAAATTCCATTAAATAAAGACAACATGATTTGGGTATATACACCCATATAAATTTACCATTCGCCAGGAAACAATTTAATTCACTCCAGTATAGATTTAGATGGAAATTGTATTGACAAAATATTTTAAACTTACAAACACAATACTATCTAATACAAAATGGAGTAAATGTCCATAATTTACACATAAATAATATTGTGCGCATAACCATTGGAGCTTATTTTTGAGAAATCAATCCACTTTGATGGTTGGAGGGTCTGAAGTAAGTTGTATTTAGAATGTAACCCACACTAATAAAAAGTGAAGTGATAAGGGTAATAGATAGAGGTGAGTGGTGGACCAACGAATGGTCAACCAGATTTACAGCCAAGGGGAAGAAAGTTCTTTAAGATGGCGTGAAGTTTTGATTTAATAGCCCTGTACGTTTTCCAGAAGGGAGTAATTTGAAAAGGAACTTTGTAGAGTGGGCAGTGTCCTCCCCGCTCCTCGTTTCTGGACACGTTAGTGATTGATGGTAGACTGCAGCAGATCAGAATCAGGTTTATTATCATGCCTTGTGTTATGTTAATGTAGCAGCAGCAGTTAAATGCAAAGCATAATATAGAAGGAAAACGAAATAAACACGTAAATCAATTACAGTATATGTATATTGAATAGATTAAAATCATGCAAAAACAATATATATTTGAAAAAGTCAGGTAAGGTAATGTCTATTTAGGAATCAGATGGCAGAGGGGAAGAAGCTGTTCCTGAATCGCTGAGTGTGTGCCTTCAGGCTTCTGTACCTCCTACCTGATGGTAACAGTGAGAAAAGGGCATGCCCTGGGTGCTGGGAGTCCTTAATAATTAGTGATTTAGATGCATATCATATTATTACTGAGTTAAGTATTGTATGTAATGAGTTTTTGCTACAACAAGTGTATGGGACATTGGAAAAAATGTTGAATTTCCCCATGGGGATGAATAAAGTATCTATCTATCTATCTATCCTATCTATCTATCTAATCGACGCTCCTTTCTGAGACACCGCTCCTGAAGTTGTCCTGGGTACTTTGTAGGCTAGTACACAAGATGAAGAGCCAACAACCTGTCTCTTAATGTGAACAAAAGAGATGGTTGTTGACTTCAGGAGGGCACAGAGCGACCTCTCACTGCTGAACATCAACGGCTCCTCGGTAGAGATCGTTAAGAGCACCAAATTTCTTGGTGTTCACCTGGCGGAGAATCTCACCTGGTCCCTCAACACCAGCTCCATAGCAAAGAAAGCCCAGCAGCCTCTCTACTTTCTGTGAAGGCTGAGGAGAGTCCATCTCCCACCCCCCCATCCTCATCACATTCTACAGGGGTTGTATTGAGAGCATCCTGAGCAGCTGCATCACTGCCTGGTTCGGAAATTGCACCATCTCGGATCGCAAGACCCTGCAGTGGATAGTGAGGTCAGCTGAGAAGATCATTGGGGTCTCCCCGCCATCACAGACATTTACACTACACACTGCATCCGCAAAGGAAACAGCATTATGAAGGACCCCACGCACCCCTCATACAAACTCTTCTCCCTCCTGCCATCTAGGAAAAGACTCCAAAGCATTCAGGATCTCACGACCAGACTATGTAACAGTTTCTTCCCCCAAGCTATCAGACTTCTCAATACCCGAAGCCTGGACTGACACCTTGCCCTACTGTCCTGTTTATTAAATCTGTTGTAAATGCCTGCACTGTTTTTGTGCACTTTATGCAGTCCTGTGTAGGTCTGTAGTCTAGTGTAACTTTCTCTGTTTTTTAAATTACGTTGTTCAGTCTAGTTTTATGTACTGTGTCATGTAACCCCATGGTCCTGAAAAACGTTGTCTCATTTTTACTAAGCACTGTACCAGCAGTTATGGTCGAAATGACAATAAAAGGACTTGACTAAATTTACGACCCTCTGCATCTTCGTTCGGTCCTGAGCAGTATCTCCCCCCCGCCCCCCCAACCAGATGGTGATGCAGCCTGTCAGAATACTCTGCACGACCTTTGACTTTTTCTACTAACATATAAGACCATAAAAAGAGGAGCAGAATTAGACCATTCGCCCATCGAGTCGGCTTCATCATGATTGACCCATTTTCCCTCTCAGCCCTAACCTCCTGCCTTCTCCCCATATCCCTTCGTGCCCTGACCAATCAAGAATCTATCAACCTCTGCCTTAAATATACCCAATGACTTGGCCTCCATAGCCGCCTATAGCAACGAATTCCACAGTAGCACCGGTCCCTGGCTAAAGAAACCGCCTCCTGTGAGAGGATGCGTCCTCTGGTCACAAACTGGCCCCCGCTGGGTGTACACGTGTAATGAGAAGCAGAAGCTGGTTAAGCATCTTCCCAGCATCTAGACCACCCAGCCATCTGCAGGGGGAGAGTGTGGAGTAATTTAAAGTAATTTAAAGTATCTTCGGAGTGGTACCATGTGTGTCCCATGGCTGTGGCCAGAGGTCTTGTACGTCACATTGAGTATGAACAACTAAAGTGAAGGATGAATCTGCTATTGGTACCCTACCCTGACACTAACTACAGGAAACTGCAAAGACAACCCTAGAGTCCTTCACCCTCTCCTCAGTGCTTTGGACTTCTCACTCACTGCACTTTACTTCCTGACCCTGAAATACTGACTTTTTTTCAGTTGCTGTAGAATATTGAGGAACAGTCAAACTGCACTTACGACTCACAGGAACCACACTGCTGACCACTCAAAAGAAGAAGAGGTGGAACAGAGGGTAAAGTTATTCTAAGAACTTAAGGCAACAACTGCAAAGTGTGCCTCAATGCACTCACCATATTCTGTGTAAAACAAACCTGCCCTGCTCTTTAAACTGCACACCCTCCCCAACCAACACACATACACAAAGCTTAAGGTAGTGCTTGTACTATTTGTAGCAATGGAGCAGTTTGGGAAAAGTTTGTTCTCCTTCTCTGATGAAAGATGTGCTGGCATTGGGGGGGACCTAGAGGAGGGTGACAAGAAAGATTCCAGGAGTGAAATGGTTAACACATGAGAATCGTTTGACAGCTCTGGGCCTGTCCTCACTGCAGTTTGGAAGAATGAGGGGACATCTCACTGAACCCTGTTGAATATTGAAAGCCTGAGATAGAGTTGAAGTGGGGACGATGTTTTTAGTGTGGATGAGTCTAGGACCAGAGGGAATGAATCAGAATTGAGTGATTTCCATTTAGAACAGAGCTGAGGAGGAATATGGTTTGGCAGGTGGTAATGAATTGTGGAATTCATTGGCACTAACGGTTGTGTATGCCAAATCATTGAGTATATTTAAAGTTGAGGAGGATAGGTTATTGGTGTCAGGGCATCAAAGGTTAGGGGAAGAAGGCAGAAGAGAGGGATCCAGTGGGATAATAAGACAGTCATGATGGCATAGCAGGGGATAGTCGATGGGTCGAATGGCCAAATTATTCTCCTATGTGTTGTGGTCTTAACTACAAAAGCCTTTACAAACTCAGTGTGAACTAAGTCGTGTAAACACACAGGCAAGAATATGACAATACCCTATCACACACAATTTCATATAGAGGAAGAGGTGCAACAGACATGAAATGTGATGGATAATCAAACATTTCACAGTCAAAGGCATTTAGATCCCGTCTTCCCCATTCTGAAATTTGTTCTGAGCAACAACTGAACCTTTCAAACATCTCTGCACTGTGCTGCTGCCACATGAGTGATTGAAGGGGTTTAATTGAGCTGGAGCTCTGTAATTAGGGATGTTTCATAGGGTTTTGTGCTGGGACCTCTGCTGTTTGTGATGTACGTAAATGACTTGGATACAAATGCAGATTGGTGGGTTATTAAGTTTGTAGATGACACTAAGATTAGTGGATTGTGGATTGTGTAGCAGACTGGCAAAGAATACAATACGATATATATCAGTAGTAGATCTGGACAGATGGAGTTTAACTCAGATAAAAGTGGGGTTTTACACCTTGGTAGGGAAATTGCAAGGAGACAATACACTGTCAGGCAAGACTGGCAACAGGTGCGTTTTGCACCTTGGACCCAGAGGAACACTGTTTCATTTGATTGTTTTCAAGTGCACGGGTGAGTGACAATTGAACTTGAATGAAATTAACATTTCACACTACAGCCACATGTCTCTCAATCCTGTCTGGGAAAAGGCACCAAAGCATTCGGGCTCTCATGACCAGACTATGTGACAGTTTCTTCCCCCAAGCTATCAGACTCCTCAATACCCAGAGCCTGGACTGACACCTTACTGTCCTATTGTCTTGTTTATTATTTATTGTAATGCCGGCACTGTTTTGTGCACTTTATGCAGTCCTGGGTAGGTCTGTAGTGTAGTGTAGTTTTTTTTCTGTGTTGTATTTTACGTAGTTCAGTCTAGTTTTTGTACTGTATCATGTAACAGCATGGTCCTGAAAAAACATTGTCTCATTTTTCCTATGTAGTGTACCAGCAGTTATGGTCGAAATGACAATAAAAAGTGACTTGACATGACTTGATATCTTTCTACGCCTTGCCTATCTAGGTACCTGTGTCAATGCATCAAACACATTCCAGAGATTAAACAGTCCATGTGTAAATTTTGGTTCATGCAAAAACCCTTTCTCACTCTCACTGTATTAGCTCCTATTGTATTGTCATCTGTGTAACGTTTGTTGGAAATTGGAAACACTCCGACAAACAGCAGATCGAAACTTCATCAATAATTGGCAGTCAGAGATGATCTGTTTTCTCTAATAATAATGAGAGGAAATACCAATGCCCAAGAATGTAAAAGCGACAAAGAGTGATGTATACAGCCCTGTCCGTCACACGCAACGTCCTCCCCACCATTGAGCACATTTAAAAGCAGCTCCCATCATTTAGGGCACCCACCGTCCAGCCCACTCTCCCTTCTCTCTTGCTGCTATCAGGAAGAAGATAAATGCCCCTTAGGTTGAGGAAGAGTTATTACCCTTCAGTCATCAGGTTTCTGAAATAGTGTGGATGACTTCACCTACCTCAGCACAAAACTGATCACTCAACACAGCTCGTGAACTCAGTTTCAAGGATTCTGCAACTTACATTCTGCATATTGTTATCTATCTATCTATCTATCTATTACTTGTTATTTTTTGACAGCTGGTCTTCTTTTGCACAATGGTTACTTGTCAGTTCTAACTTTACTCGCTTTTTCCCTCTCAGGGACAATTCATCCCTTTAAACCCACCCATCACTGTGGGACCCGTTAACAGGTGTAGGCCATTTGTCTGACCGACCCTGTTCCCCCAGTCAACGCAATCATGATGGACCGTTCACCTCAGGATCAATCCTTTCTCTCCCTCCTCAGCCCCGATCCCCGGCCCCTTCCTCGTAACCTTTGATGCCCTGTCCAGTCAAGAACTTATCAATCACTGCCTTAAAAAACCCAGTGACTTGGTCACTACAGCTGCCTGTGGTGACAAATTCCACAAATTCATCAGCCTCTGACTAAAGAAATGTCTCCACATCTCTGTTTTAAATGGACACCCCCCTATCCTAAGATTGTGCCCTCTTGTTCTAGACTCCCCCACCATGGAAAACTTCCTTTCCATATCTACTCTGTCCAGACCTTTCAACATTTGGAAGGTTTCAATGAGAACCTGCCCCCCCCCCATCCATCTAAATTCCAGTGAGTACAGTCCCAGAGCATCAAACGTTCGTCATATGATTACCCTTTCATTTCCAGAATCTTCCTTGTGAACCTGCCCTGAACCCTCCCCAATGCCAGCACCTCTTTTCTCAGATGAGGAGTCCAAAACTGGTCACAATACTCATGATGAGGCCTCACCAATAGGTTCAATAGGTACATTTAATGCCAGAGAAATCTGTACAATATACAAATTCTTTTTCTTCGCTAACATCCATGAAAACAGACGAGTGCCCCAAAGCATGAACAACAGTTAAACGTTAGAACCCAAAGCCCTCCCCGGCTCCCCCCTCCCTCACACAAGCAGCAGCAAGGCAAAGCCCCCCCCCCCAGCAAAGCATCAATAAAGACACAGACTTGCAGTACCCCAAAGACTATCCGTTCCCCTGGTAATTCGACATACCACAGGTTCTCTCTCCCACTTATAAGGGAAAAAGAGATGTTCCCATATCTCAGCGAGAGGGGATGCATAATGAACAACTGATTTATGATGTTAAAAGTTTGCTGCGTCGCATTTTCCGAGCTCTGCGCCCAGAGAATCGGCCCCGAGGCTCAAGTCTTGGACACACAATAGACAATAGGCGCAAGTTTGGCCCTTCGAGTCAGCACCGCCATTCAATGTGATCATGGTTGATCATCCACAATCAGTACCCCGTTCCTGCCTTCTCCCCATATCCCTTGACTCTGCTATCTTTAAGAACTTTACCTAACTCTTTCTTGAGAGCATCCAGAGAATTGGCCTCCACTGCCTTCTGAGGCAGAGCATTCCATAGATCCACAACTCTCTGGGTGAAGGTTTTTCCTCAACTCTGTTCTAAATGGCCTAACCCCTTATTCTTAAACTGTGACCTCTGGTTCTGGACCCTTATTCTTAAACTGTGGCATCTGGTTCTGGAACACAACAGGCAGCGAACCCACTGCTCCTGATGTTCCATGTTCTCCCGCAATGCCTCAGTCAGGGGCACCGGCCTTGAATTCCCCGTCTCCAGAACCACGAAAATCCGGCACCCTGAAGGCGAGCTTGCAGGCCTCGTCCTTGGGGTATCAAAAAGCGCCGGTCGTGAGGCCCTGAGAGCGGGTCCCATTCCCGCAAAGAACCAAAGTCAGGGTGTAACTCTGGGTCAGGGTCTTAAAAAGATCCTTCAAAAGCGAGAAAAGACATATCGAAGATAGAAATAGAGCTGTTTTGGAAGATGCAAGCAAAAGAGTCGCCATTTGGCGCCATCTTCATTTTGCTCCACCCTTCCAGTGCCTTATAAAGCTTCAGCATCACATTTTGTCATTTTGTCACTCATAGTTCAGTCCCTCCCCACCTACATCCAGAATACATCCCATGCCCTCCACCACTTCAATAACTTCCAGTTCCCCAGTCCTGACCGCTTTATTTTCACAATGGATGTCCAATCCTTATACACTTCCATTCCCCATCTAGAAGGCCTCAACCCCCTCCGCTACTTTCTGGACAATAGACCTCACCAGTTCCCCAACACCACCACACTCCTCCGGTTGGTGGAACTGGTACTCACACTTAATAACTTCTCTTTTGACTCTTCCCACTTTCTTCAGACCAAGGGTGTGGCTATGGGCACTCGCATGGGCCCCAGCTATGCCTGCCTCTTTGTTGGTTATGTGGAAGAGTCTATGCTCCAAATCTGTACGGGCGCTGTTCCCCAACTTTTCCTTCAATACATTAACAACTACATTGGTGCTGCTTCCTGCACTCATGCTGAGCTTGCCAATTTCATCGACTTTGCCTCTAACTTCCACCCAGCCCTCAAATTCACTTGGTCCATCTCTGACACTTTTCTCCCCTTTCTCGATCTCTGGAGACAGACTGTCCACTGACATCTTCTATAAACCTAAGGACTCTCATAACTACCTCGACTATCCCTCTTCCCATCCTGCCAAATGCGAAAATGCTATTCCCTATTCCCAGTTACTTCGTCTCCGCCGCATCTGGTCCCAGGTTGAGGCTTTCTGTTCCAGGACATTTCAGATGTCCTCTTTCTTTAAGGATCGTGGTTTCCCTTCTGCCGTCATCAATGATGCCCTCACCCGCATCTCCTTCATTTCCCACACTTCGGCCCTTACCCCATCCTCCCGTCACCACAACAGGAACCAAGTTCCCCTTGTCCTCACCTACCACCCCACCAGTCTACAGATCCAGCACATTATCCTCCGCCACTTACGCCAATTTCAACAGGACCCCACCACTAAGCACATCTTTCCCTCTCTACCCCTCTCTGCTTTCTGCAGTGATCGTTCCCTCCGCGACTCCCTGGTCCACTCATCCCTCCCCACAGATCTCCCACCTGGCACTTATTCCTGCAAGTGTAAGTGCTACACCTGTCCCTACACCTCCTCTCTTACCACCATTCAGGGCCCAAAACAGTCCTTCCAGGTGAGGCAACACTTCACTTCTGAGTCTGTTGGGGTCATCTATTGCATTCGGTGCTCCCGGTACGGCCTCCTCTACATCGGAGAGACCCGACGCAGATTGGGGGACCGCTTCATTGAGCACCTGCGTTCCATCTGCCACAACAGACAGGATCTCCCGGTTGCCACCCACTTCAACTCTGCTTCACATTCCCATTCGGAGATGTCCATACATGGCCTCCTCTACTGCCATGAAGAGGCTAAACTCAGGTTGGAGGAGCAACACCTCATCTACCGTCTGGGTAGTCTCCAGCCCCTTGGTATGAACATCGAATTCTCCAACTTCCGGTAATTCCCTCCCTCTCCCTTCCCCCATCCCACTTTCACTCTGACTCCTCTTCCAGCTGCCTATCACCTCCCTCATGGTTCCGCCTCCTCCTACTACCCATAGAGCTTTCCCCTTACGTTCCTTCTTCACTTTTCCTGCCTATCGCCTCCTTGCTTCCCCTCCCCCACCCTTTGTCCTTTCCTCTTACTGGATTTTCACCGGCACCTACCAGCCTTCTCCTTCCCACCCTCACCTCACCTTCTCTATAGGGCCCCTGCCCCCTCCCTCTTCAGTCCTGACGAAGGGTCTCGGCCCGAAACGTTGACGCTCGTTTCCACAGATTCTGTCCGACCTGCTGAGCTCCTCCAGCGTGTGGTACGTGTTGCATCAATCCGCCGAATGCGCACTTGCCACATTCCTGCAAAATTCCTCATTCTCGCAGAACTCGAGGGCACAGCCTCAAAACTGAGGAGGGACATTTTAGAACAGAGGTAAGGAGGAATTTTTTTAGCCAGAGATCAGTGGATCTGTGGAATTCTCTGCAACTGACTGCTGTAGAGGCCAAGTCTGTGCGTATATTTGTGTAGGCGCGTGGCAAAGTGGTTAAGGCTTTGGGCTAGCGATCTGAAGGTCGTTAGTTCGAGCCTCAGCCGAGGCGATAGGCAGGAAAGATGAAGAAGGAATGTAAGCGTGTGTCCTTGAGCAAGGGACTTAACCACACACTGCTCCTGCATGTTCCAAACCACCAGTGGCGGCGGTTGGTGCTGTATGGACAAGACAAGGTGAAAGTTGATCGGTCAGGGCATCAAAGGATATGGTGAGAAGGCAGGTGTATGGGGCAGAGTGGGATTAGCCACGATGGAATGGCGGAGCCGACTCGATGAGCGGAATGGCGTAATTCTGATCCCATGTTTACATTCTTATGGGAATGCAGATTGTTTCAGAAGGGTGAAACGGAGAGAAGGCCAGGACGTCCCTGTACGCTAAAAGCAGGAGTTCAGCAGTGACAGTTTGGAAGCAAATGTTACATTGAACTTCATTGCAAGGTGATTTGAGAACAGAAGAAAGAATGTTGCTGCAGCTGTACAGGGCCTTAGAGAGAACCTATCTGGAGTTTGTGCAGTTTGGAGTTTGTCTTTGTTGGGATGATTTATCAGAGAGCGAATGTAGTGAAGGTGTATGAAGAAACCAGAGGGAGCAGGAATAATGCCTGATGAGAGATTGAATTAGTTGGCCCCACAGACACTGGAGTTGAGAGGAATGTCTAAGAACTCATAGAAGCTTGTAAGATTCTAACAGGACAGGATAAATATCAGAGAGCATGGAACCAGAAAACACAGACACTGGAAAATCAGAAAGCTATTTGGAAATGGGAACAGAAATATCTACACCCGGCTGGTGGTAAACATATGGAGCGAGGAGGGCGGGTCTGCTGAACCTGTTTGGAAAACTGGTCTTCTCAGCCTCCCTTGGTGGATCGGTCTCGTCCACCTCTGTGGACAGAACAAGATCAATTAACGTGATCCACGGCAGTTGTACAATGAGACCAAATCCGGCATCCCTCTTCACTTATAATTTCGGAAGGGAATAGGATCGAGACATGAACGGAATTCCCAAAGGGTAGATTTTATCGTCGGTGTCAGCGTTCGACACAAATCTGGTTTTGAGCCCATGTACACATCAAATTGGAAGCTTTACGGTAACGCAGCAATATAGGTAGTGGTGTTGATAGGAAGCCGAATGGCCTTAGGCTGTAGGATAGTATTGATCGAATAGTATGGTTCTTAGATTAAGACCATAAAACAAAGGAGCAGAAATAGAAGATTCAGCCATTCTATTCTGCTCTGACATTTGATTGTGGTTAATTTACTATCCCTATCAACCACACTCTCCTGCCCTCATCCCGTATGATTTTGCGCATTACGTACACCCAGACAGACAGACAGACATACTTTATTGATGCCGAGGGAAATTGGGTTTCATTACAGTAAATTCCACAGATTCAGCCACCCGTGGTGTAAGGAAATTTCTCGTAATCTCTGATCTAGAGGGACGTCTTTGTATGAATGGCAGAGTGAAGTAATCCTGGCTGTGATGCAATTTCTAGGACAAAGACATTGAGTGTTGGGTTTCCGAGGATTATTCGGAAACAGAAGGAAGTGGGTACAAAAATCCTAGGTGCTACGTAAATGCAACGTATTCTGTAATGGATCAAGGTTGTAAATTAAGGAGGAACCTGATTATCAGTAATATAAGAAAAAGTTGTGAGTTGAATCACTTTTCGATTGTTAATATGTTTGAAGCGGTTATGACGACAGTTTAAACTGGATTACGGTGAAGGGAGATATGGCAGAGATTCAGTCAGGAGCAAGATCTCTGAGAGATTTGCCTCGTGGGCGAGCTTTGTGGAGAATGAGAAGAGCAGAATCACCCCGGGTTGACTGAATGCCCTGATCCCAGTGCACGTGGGATGGCGGGAGTCGAGACTTTCCTGTATTGCTTTTTCCGCGGAGGTCCGGGGTGACATTTTGTGCACATCAGAGATTAGATTTGTAGTTAGAACACAGAACATTACAGCAGAGTACAGGCCCTTCGGCCCACGATGTTGTGCCGAGCTGTCAGCCTTCTCTAAGCTCAAGCTATTATTTATTATGTGATGGTTTACAGACACAGGGCTGAACAGTCCCTACCAGCCCACCCACCGAGCCGTGACACCTCGCACCTCACTGATGTAATCCCAGCCTAACCACCGGACGATTTAAAATTAACAATTAACCTGCTGACGTCTTTAGGTCGTGGGAGGAAACCGTAGCAGCTGGAGGAAACCCACCCGCACACGGGAAGAACATACACAGTTTCTAACAAAGGACGCCAGAAATGAACTTCGAACTGACACCCAATGTGGAATCGCATCGTGCTCACCGCTGCGCTACTGTGGCGTCCTAACCCATCCCTCCTGCAGATCCTCACATTTGTCTCTCATTCAGTAGGTATTTAGCGGGTACATTCAATCCAAAAGGTATCTCAAAACGCTAAACAGCTTACAAACTCTTCTGAAGCAGTCACTCTTATGATGTAGTAGTCACTCTGATGAGTATTTCTGCGGAGCTCCCACAAACAGCGATCGGGCAGCGAGATTTTGTTGACAACTAAAGACTGGGACGCTTCAAGTGTTTGAATCACGTCCCAGCGCCCACCGACTGTCCCAGTGAATCGGATTACAGTCACGTCACGGCATGAGCCTTCAGCATTATTACATACAGTACCCGAGTAGATCACAGTAGAGAACGGCGCCCATCAATAAAAAGCCGAGAGTTTTCAGTCCGAGTGGGAGACACAACATCAGCACGGCAAAAGTGTCTGTCCCTGAAGAGAAAGTGAGACAAGTCAATCCAGACTCAGGGAAAGGGGGAGAGACTGACTGAAATCTGTAGGTGTCGAGACATACATATAATGTAGCAGATTTACCCTGACGGAGCTACGGAAGATAACGTGTATGTGAAGGAATAAGAAAAGGATATTACTAAGAATGTGGAGATCACAGTGACAGGATTTAAACATTAGAACAGGAAGTTTAGCCTGGAGTCAGATCATAGATTATAAGATATAGGAGCAAACCTGTCCATTCGGCCCAACACGTCTGCTCCCCATTCCATTATGGCTGATTAGTTATCCCTCTCAACCTCATTCTCCCGTCATCTCGCCGTAAAACTCCGCAGTCATCTACGTCAATGTATTCCACATATCCACCACCATCTGGCTAAATAAATTCCTCCTCATCTCCGTTCTAAGGGACGTCCCGGTTTCTGAGGCTGTGCGCTCTGGTTTTTGACTCCCCCGCTATATGAACACTCTCCACATCCACTCTATGCAGGCCTTCCAACATTCGATGTTTCAATGGGATCCCCCCCCCCCCATTTTTCTAAACTCCAGCGGCAGGTCCAGAGCCGTCAGATGCTCCTCATACGTTAACCCTTTCATTCCAGGAATCATTCTCCTGAAACGCCCCTGGAGATAGATAGATATATATAGTATATACTGTACTCCAGTTTTCAAACACTCCCTTATGTAAAACCATGACAAATTATTGTCCTTCTGCTCTACCATATTCCGACTGATTTTCGGATCTTCTGCATATTATCCCACTGGGTAAAGTTCCCTTTCATTTGTAATGACCAGTGTGTGGAAATATAACTACAGTAAGGAATCTTTACTCCATTAGAGTCACAGAGTCATAGAGAAGTACAGCACAGAAACAGGCCCTTTGGCCCATCTAGTCTATACTGAAACCATTTTAACTGCTTATTCCTTTCGAGTTGCACCGGGGCCATCAGCATCCATGTACCGATCCAAACTTCTCTCTGAAACATTGAAATCGCGGTTGCATGCACCACTTGTACTGGCAGCTCGTTCCACACACTCATGGCCCTTTGAGTGAAGAAGTTTTCCCTCATGTACCCCTTAAACTATTCACCTTTCACCCTTAACCCATGATCTGTGGTTGTAGCCCCACCGAACCTCAGTGGGAAAAGCCTGCTTACATTAACCGTGTCTATACCCTCAAAATGTTGTATACCTCTATCAAGTCTCCTCTCAATCTTCTACGTTCTAATGAATAAAGTAACCCATTCAATGTTTCCTTATAAACCAGGTCCTTCAGACCTGGCAACATCTTTGTAAATTTTCTCCGTATTCTTTCAACCTTATTTACGTCTCTCTTGTAAGTAGTTGACCAAAACTGCACACAGTACACCTAATCAGGCTTTACCAAATACTTCTACAACCTCGACATAACATTCCATCTCCTGTACTCAATACATTTATGTACGAAGGCCAATGTAGCAGAAGTCTTATTTACAGCCTTTATACTTGTGACACTTTCAATGAATTATGGACCAATATTCCCAGAATCTTTTTTCAAAGACTTTTTTGCAAGCCCTGGTAACGTTCCCCACTGTCCACTACAACCCCATTCTCGGTGTAATTCGCAAATTTGCTGATCCAGTTAACCACAATACCATCCAGATCACTGACACAAAGGGACCGGCACTGAACCCTACGGCATTCCAGTAGCTACAGACCTCCAGTCAGAGAGCTAACCATCTACTACAACTCTCTGCCATCTGCCTCAAATCCAATTTACTACATCATCTTGGATGGACATCGACTGTGCCATTTTGACCAATCTCCCATGTGGGACTTTGTCAAAGGCTTTACTGAAGTCCATGTAGACAACATCCAATGCATTCCCTTCTTCAAATTTTTCGGTAACTTCCTCAAAAGACTCGACCAAATTGATTAGACATAACCTACCATGCATGAACCCGTGCTGACTAACCTTAATCAGTCCATGTCTATCAAAATACTTACATGTCCGGTCTCCTTAGAATACCCTCCTTTAGCTTTCCCACAACTGATGTCAGACTCACTGGACTATAATTTGCTGGTTAATATTTGGAGCCTTTTTTTAAAAACAGTGGAACAACACAAGTATCCTACAATCCTCTGGTACCTTTCCTGACACTAATGATGATGTAAATATCTCTGCTAGGTCTCCAGCAATTTCTGTGTTTTCCTCCCTTTGGGTCCGAGGGAATACCTTGTAAGACCCTGGGGATTTATCCACCCTGATTTGCCTCAGGATAGCAAACACCTACTCTGCAATCTGTACAGGACCCATGAAGTTAATGTGTTTTGCTTCACTTCTATAGAATCTGTGTCCACATCTCAAGTAAATGCAGATGCAAAAAAATAATTAAAATCTCCACCATTTGCTTTTGCTCCACAGATTGATTAGTAATCTGCCCTCCAGAGGATCTATTTTGTACATTGCAATCCTTTTGCTTTTAACATATCGCTAAAACCCCTAGGATTTTGCTTCACTGTTCCTGCTAGAGTAACGTCGTGCCTTCTTTTAGCCTCCCTGATTACTTGCTTATGTGTCTCTTGCATTACTTCTACTCCATAAACTTCTCACTTGTTCCTTCCTTGTCATACGGGGGGCGTTGGGAATGGACCCAAATGCAGGACACAGACACTGAAGTACTAGGAACGGGACGGGACAAAACTAAAACACAGGACAGGTCGCAGACTAGGCTAGGGAAGCAGGACCAGGACGAGGGACTGGGAACAAGGAGCCTGGGCATGGACTCCGAGCCCGAGACTGGACAAGGACCCAGAACCTGGGTCTTGACTTGGGCTTGGACCCCAAACCAGGTGAAGACATGACAAGGCCTGGGTTCTTGGAGCTTGAGGCTGGGGTCTTGAAGGCAGACTAGGAACCGTACATCAACATAAAGCCAGGGCTTATCCATCGACAAGCCGGGACTCCTCTTTAACAAGACACTAATGTGAGATTGGACAGTACATAGACACAGAGCCGGGACTTATCCTTCAACAAGCCAGGACTCAACTTTCACCCCACACCAAGGTGGGACAGGTCCACCCATCTGATAACGGCAGAACAGCCGGACTTACCCGACAGAGGCAAAGACAAGGCAAAACAGATTCCCCCTGCAGGGCAACAGCAGAATGGCCTGACTTAACCCACAGAGCAAGGACAGGAAGAGACAAACATCGAAGAATGACAGACAGTTCCATCTCTGCATCAGGGTTGCTCCAAGTCCCAGTCACAGCCATCAACCTCAGCTGGCTATGGAAACAACTAGATCCCTACCTAGCTCAGAGAGGCTGACGGCCACCCAGCTGGCCCAGGAAACAGCTGAATCCATACCACAATGACAGCTCCAACTACTGACAGCAAGACTCCCAGAAGCCACAGTTCTCCAACACAGCCTAAAGCTGGCAAGTGGCTGTTCTAGCCTTCCACCAGCCATTTGCTCCCAAGGAATCTTGACAAAACAACCCCCCAACCACACTCAATCCCAGGGCCACTTATATACCCAGCCCCAAGATGAGCATCAGGTGCTTATGATTAAGTCCAACCAAAACAAGGGACAGCCGGAGGACCCGGAGTCCGGAGTCCGCGGACTGGACCGTGAACCGGAATGTGGACTTCGGACCGGACTGTGACATTCCTGCCTTTACCTGCTATGCACCTTCTTTCTTTCTCTTCACCCGGGCCTCATTATCCCTTCAAAACCAAGATTCTATACATGTATTCTCTTTACCTTTTATTCTGACTGATACATTCAGTCTTTGTACTCTCAAAAGTTCACTTTTGAGCCCCCCCCCCAACCACTCACTTACCAAGTGCACATTTGCTATAAAATACCCTGTCCAATCCAGACTTGCCAGATAATTTCTGATATGATCAAAATTGGGGTTACTCTAATTTCGAATCTCAATCCGCGAACTAGACCCATCTTTATGCATATATACTTTGAAACAAGCTAATGGCTTTAAGGTGGCTAAATGCAGTGTTCCCCTACAGAAACTTCTGTCACCTGCCCTATCTCATTCTCTAACAGCAGATCCTATCACATTGGGACTTCCACGTACTGATGAAGGTAACTTTCTTGAACACAAACTTTATCCCATCTAGTCCTTTTATAGCCTGGGATCCCCAGTCAATAAGTGGAAAGGCAAAATCACCTCCTATACC
Organism: Hemitrygon akajei; assembly: GCF_048418815.1. NCBI lineage: Eukaryota > Metazoa > Chordata > Chondrichthyes > Myliobatiformes > Dasyatidae > Hemitrygon > Hemitrygon akajei. The sequence continues at coordinate 19,599,018 of NC_133129.1, read as the reverse complement.
AACCTTATGTTTATTGCAACAGTCTGCGATCTCTTTATTTCTAAATCCCGCAGACTGTCAGATGGTCTGTAATATCGCCCCATTAACGTGGTCATAACTTTCGTATCTCTCAGTTCCACCCATAACGCCTCTCTAGACCAGTTCACCAGTCTATCCTGACATCCCGCTGCCGTGACATTTGCCCTGACTAGTAACTCCACGCTTCCTCCTTTAACCCTTCCCGCTCTGTTACGTCTAAAACAACAAAACCCCTGAATATTAGGGTGCCAGTTCTGCCCCTCCTGCAACCAAGTTTCTCTCATGGCTACAATGTCATAATTCCAGGATCTGATCCATAGCCTGAGCTCATCCACCTATATTATGTTATTTCTTGCATTGAAATATACACAGCTCAGGACATAGTCGCACCATGCTGAACTTTTTGATTCTCGACTTTTAGTTTTTTCAACATCTGTTTCCACAACCTCTCCACTAATTGTTCTGGCACTCTATTTTCCATTCCACTGCAACTCTAGTTTAAATACCACTGTGCACCATTAACAATCCTTCCTGCTAGGATGTTAGTTCCACACCAGTTTAGGTGCCAACCCTCCCTTCTATACTGATCCACTTTCCCTCGAAGACAGCCCAGTGATCCAAAAGTATTATGCCTTCACTCCTACATCAACTCCTTACCTATGTGTTAAACTGTATAATCATCTAGTTCTGGAGTCACTAGCCCGTGACAGGAATACCAATCCTAGGATCGCAAACTTGGAGGTCCTGCCCTTTAACTTAGCAATTAACTTTCTGAACCCCCTGTGCAGAACTCATCACTTGTCCTTGGTACCTGCATGGATCACAACCTCTGGGTGTTCACTCTCCCAATTGAGATTGCAGAGAACTCGATCCAAGATGCCCCGGAACCTGGCAGCCAGTAAGCCAGATACCATCGGGAATCATGTTTTCGCCCACAGAGTCTCCTGTCTGCTCCACTAACTAACAAATCCCTAACAACACAGGGTGCCTTTTCTCTGTCCAACCCTTCTGGGTGACAGAGCCAGACTCAATGACAAAGAAACGCCCACTGCGAATTTCCACTGCGAGGTCATATTCCTCCCCCACCCCACCCCCATAGTGTCCAAAGTAATATACCTGATTTTCAGGGGGATGGCCACAGGGGTACTCTGCACTGGCTCCTTAACCCCTTTCTATTTCCTGACTGTCACCCACTTCCCTATGCCTTTGCCCTTGTGTGTAACTACCTTGCTACATGTCCTATCTATCATCCCTTCAGCCTTCCGAATGACCAGAGTTCATCCAATTCCACTCCAACTCCTGAACACGGATTGTTAGAAGCTGCAGCTGGCTGTACTTGTCACAATTGTAATGAACAGAGATACTGAAGGACACCCTGCCTTCCCACATCCCACAAGAGGACCATTCAACTGCCCTGCCTGGAATCTCTACTGCCCTAGCTGAGCTAATGTAAAGAAGGGGTGAGGGAAATGTTTCTTTTTCACTTTTTCTGACTGAGGCCTCGAAGAGATAAAGCCTCAGGATCACCTCTCTGACTTTGTCCACTCCGACAATCGCTGCTGTGCTTGCCCCTGCCTTCCTTTATTTTGCTTTTGCTAATCAATTATTTGGTCAGAGCTGCAAATAAACTACTGTGACTTGTGGCCTTTTCTACACCGTTAGCGAGCCTGAGTGAAATTTCCTCTTTTCAAGCTGTTGATCTCACAATCGGTCACTGTTCAAAGATGCAAACAATACTGTCGCATGTTGCCACTCAAAATTCTGAATTCCAACAAACATTGTTAAGTGAAGGCAGCTCTGACAGAATGCTTTGCTCATCCCCAGGGCTGAGGGGTTTATGGATGGTGGTAATTAGTGTCAAGTTTTGCTGGGGTCGTCACGATTCTCCAAATCTGTCGTTGTGTGATCTCAACCTGGCTACATCGTCTCCCTCATATATCTCCAAACTAATTCCCATGATGAGCAAAATGTAAGGGGTGGGTCAAATTCAAATCTGCAAATGAATTATGCATAGATAAACAAAGTAAAATGCATAAATTAAATACTGAAGGGTGATATAAAATGAAGGTGATGATATAGAAATCTTTTTTCATAACAACATGCGGGCATTCTGGAGGCAGACGCAGTAGAATTTCACAAATCCAAAAATACATCACATTGATACACCCTGAGGACCAAAGAGATTTTGACACGTTGGTCCTCATAAATCAAAGTATTGAGTACAAGAATTGGCATGTTATGTTCAAGTTGTATCAGATGTAAGTGGGTATTTGTGCATTTCTGGTCACCCTCCTGCAGCCAAGGTATCAATAAGTTTGAAAGAGTGCCCAAAAATGTGACAAGATGTGTTGGTCTTGGGGACCTGAGCTACAGGGAAAAGTTACAGACGTTAGGACCTTATTCTCTGAAGCGCAGGAGAATAAGAGGACATTTGATGGAGCAATACAAAGCTATGAGAGGAATAGAGAAGGTCCATCCATCCGCCAAAAGCAGAACCTCCAAGTGACACAACATTTGAAATCTGATTTCCAACCCGTTCTGACATCTCAGTCTACGGCCTCCTTTTGTGTCACAATGAAGCCACCCTCAAGGTGAGGAGCAACACATTATATTCCGTCTGGGAAGCCTCCAACCTAATGGCATGAATACTGATTTCTCCTTCTGGTACAAAAATTCCCCCCACCCCTGTTCTTCTATTCCCTAATCGGAACTCTTACCTCTTCTCAATTTATCTATCACTTACCCCTGGTGCCCTTTCTCCTTCCCTGTCTCTTATGGTTCACTCTTCCCTCCTGTCAGATACCCTCATCTCCTGCCCTTTGTCTTTCCCACCCACCTCGCTTCACCTATTACTTTCCAGTTATCCTTCTTCCCCTCAATCCACATGTTCATTCTGGAGCCTTCCATTCCCGTCCCGAAATGCCGATGGTTTGTTCATTTTCACGGACGATGCCTGTCCTGCTGTGTTCCTCCTGCATTTTGTGCATGCTGCTTTCGATTTCCAGGATCTGTGAAATTCCAAGTGTTCTGGATAGGGTAAATGCAAGGAGGCCTTTCCCCCTGAGGATGAGCGCGATCAGAACTAGACGTCAGGATACCGGGTGAAGGGTGAAATGTTAAGAGTGAATATGAGGGAATGTTTTTTACTCAGTATGTGGTGAGAACGTGGATGGACTGCCAGTGTAAGTAGCGGATGCGGGGTCGATTTCACCTCCTTATGCGGATGTGAGGGGTGTGAAGGGCTCTGGTACTACTGAATTTCCATGGGACTAGGCAGCACAATTGTTCAGCACAGACGAGATGGACCAATTGGCCTGCTTATGTGCTGTACTGTTCAACTGTTGTAAGGGCAAGAGGCTTATTTCACAATAGGTCCATTGAAATGTCCCATCGAAGCTGACCTTGAGCCTGGTGGTCGGTGTTTTCAGGCTCTGGCATCTGGAGAGGACAGATGAGAGGACCTCCGGGGTATTCGGGCTGTTTGGTTCTGCTGGCTCTTTACCGAGACAAAGTCTGCAGAGGGGAAGCTGGTTCCTGAGATGTGCTGAGCTGTGTCTATGGATTCTTATGGTTTCGTGCAGAATAATTGCCATAGCAAGACATTATATATCCAATGCTTTCTATCGTGCATCGATAAAAATTTGTAATCTGCATCGCGAGCACGCAAACATTCTCTGTTTGTGCCCTGCGTCAGGGTCCTTCCCCAGCAGCCTTGCCCCTACATTGTGACAGAGCGCTCTCGCCGAACATGGACCCAGCAGACACAAACACTGTTTATTCAAACTCCCGTTAGCCAGAATCCCGCACAGAGTGCAATTTAGAAATTCAAGATAGTGTCTGAAAATCCCAGTTACCAGTTTAGGGGGATGGGGTAAATACGTCAGTTACATAAGGTCAAGGTGTTGTTCTGTTTTGCCCGCCGACCAAAACCCCCTTCACCACCCGGGTCATTGATAATACGGGCAAACCTGTTGGTCGCCTGGAGGCTCCCATTGGGGGGGGGGGGGGAGGGGGGTGGATACTGTCATGGTCCGGATTGGGTTCCCTTTAAATTTACCTTGTCTGTGTTACGATTCGACCGTTGGATCCTTGTTTCCCTTTAATTCCTGGTTTTCCCGTGTCCCTTGGGCTTGGTGATTAAAGGCAATTTACTCGCGAACGAACCGGCAGTTTATAAGTTTCCGGCTTCAGCCGTTCAGCGAGTGAGCGTTAATGAAGCTGGTGCGAGTCAAAGTCATCTATCCGGAGCCAACTAGGTTTCTTGCCGGAGCAAACCAAGTCTCCTCCCGAAGGAAGGACCAGCAAGCCGCCTTCCCTTGCCCGAGCAGGTCCGGCAAGGTTAACCCGCCAGGGTGAGTCAAGAGCTCCCGCTGCTTGGGGCAAACTTGTGCCCAGTTATAGTACCGTCTATCGTTGTGTGGTCTCCGTATCCATGTCCTGTGTTTAAAAGGGTCCTGACCCTGTGTCAAGAAGAGTCCCGACTCCGTCCTGTTCCTAAGGAGGATTCCCGGCTCAATGCTTTCTATCCTGTGTCTGAGTCTGTCCCGTGAATAAGAAGAGTTCTGGCTCCATATCCTGCGTCTGAGGAGGAGTCCTGTCTCAGTGTTCTATGTCCTGTGTTCAAGTATCGAGTCCTAGCCCAGGACCCCGAGTCCGGTCCTAGCCCAGGACCCCGAGTCCGGTCCTAGCCCAGGACCCCGAGTCCGGTCCTAGCCCAGGACCCCGAGTCCGGTCCTAGCCCAGGACCCCGAGTCCGGTCCTAGCCCAGGACCCCGAGTCCGGTCCTAGCCCAGGACCCCGAGTCCGGTCCTAGCCCAGGACCCCGAGTCCGGTCCTAGCCCAGGACCCCGAGTCCGGTCCTAGCCCAGGACCCCGAGTCCGGTCCTAGCCCAGGACCCCGAGTCCGGTCCTAGCCCAGGACCCCGAGTCCGGTCCTAGCCCAGGACCCCGAGTCCGGTCCTAGCCCAGGACCCCGAGTCCGGTCCTAGCCCAGGACCCCGAGTCCGGTCCTAGCCCAGGACCCCGAGTCCGGTCCTAGCCCAGGACCCCGAGTCCGGTCCTAGCCCAGGACCCCGAGTCCGGTCCTAGCCCAGGACCCCGAGTCCGGTCCTAGCCCAGGACCCCGAGTCCGGTCCTAGCCCAGGACCCCGAGTCCGGTCCTAGCCCAGGACCCCGAGTCCGGTCCTAGCCCAGGACCCCGAGTCCGGTCCTAGCCCAGGACCCCGAGTCCGGTCCTAGCCCAGGACCCCGAGTCCGGTCCTAGCCCAGGACCCCGAGTCCGGTCCTAGCCCAGGACCCCGAGTCCGGTCCTAGCCCAGGACCCCGAGTCCGGTCCTAGCCCAGGACCCCGAGTCCGGTCCTAGCCCAGGACCCCGAGTCCGGTCCTAGCCCAGGACCCCGAGTCCGGTCCTAGCCCAGGACCCCGAGTCCGGTCCTAGCCCAGGACCCCGAGTCCGGTCCTAGCCCAGGACCCCGAGTCCGGTCCTAGCCCAGGACCCCGAGTCCGGTCCTAGCCCAGGACCCCGAGTCCGGTCCTAGCCCAGGACCCCGAGTCCGGTCCTAGCCCAGGACCCCGAGTCCGGTCCTAGCCCAGGACCCCGAGTCCGGTCCTAGCCCAGGACCCCGAGTCCGGTCCTAGCCCAGGACCCCGAGTCCGGTCCTAGCCCAGGACCCCGAGTCCGGTCCTAGCCCAGGACCCCGAGTCCGGTCCTAGCCCAGGACCCCGAGTCCGGTCCTAGCCCAGGACCCCGAGTCCGGTCCTAGCCCAGGACCCCGAGTCCGGTCCTAGCCCAGGACCCCGAGTCCGGTCCTAGCCCAGGACCCCGAGTCCGGTCCTAGCCCAGGACCCCGAGTCCGGTCCTAGCCCAGGACCCCGAGTCCGGTCCTAGCCCAGGACCCCGAGTCCGGTCCTAGCCCAGGACCCCGAGTCCGGTCCTAGCCCAGGACCCCGAGTCCGGTCCTAGCCCAGGACCCCGAGTCCGGTCCTAGCCCAGGACCCCGAGTCCGGTCCTAGCCCAGGACCCCGAGTCCGGTCCTAGCCCAGGACCCCGAGTCCGGTCCTAGCCCAGGACCCCGAGTCCGGTCCTAGCCCAGGACCCCGAGTCCGGTCCTAGCCCAGGACCCCGAGTCCGGTCCTAGCCCAGGACCCCGAGTCCGGTCCTAGCCCAGGACCCCGAGTCCGGTCCTAGCCCAGGACCCCGAGTCCGGTCCTAGCCCAGGACCCCGAGTCCGGTCCTAGCCCAGGACCCCGAGTCCGGTCCTAGCCCAGGACCCCGAGTCCGGTCCTAGCCCAGGACCCCGAGTCCGGTCCTAGCCCAGGACCCCGAGTCCGGTCCTAGCCCAGGACCCCGAGTCCGGTCCTAGCCCAGGACCCCGAGTCCGGTCCTAGCCCAGGACCCCGAGTCCGGTCCTAGCCCAGGACCCCGAGTCCGGTCCTAGCCCAGGACCCCGAGTCCGGTCCTAGCCCAGGACCCCGAGTCCGGTCCTAGCCCAGGACCCCGAGTCCGGTCCTAGCCCAGGACCCCGAGTCCGGTCCTAGCCCAGGACCCCGAGTCCGGTCCTAGCCCGCCTCTGATAAAGCAATGATCCCTAATTACTGTGTCACAATGTTCTGCCGAGTATAACTCACTGAACTGGGGTTTTCTTTTCATCTTGTGATGGAAAGACTTCAAGCAGATTAACACTGAAGGTTCAGTTCATTGCAGTGTGCAAATAGATTGAATGGACTTCCGAACCAACAGAATAGGCTGCCGGCAACTGTGGTGGAGATGGATATGATAGGGTCTTTTAAGAGACTTTTGGATAGGTACATGGAGCTTAGGAAAACAGAGTAAGCCTAGTAATCCCGTAACTTCTGAATTACTAGGGACATGTTCGGCACAACTTTGTGGGCTGAAGGGCCTGTATTGTGCTGTAGGTTTTCTACGTTTCTATTATATGGCAGACCAGGAAGTGCGACTCCATGACAGGGTGAATTGTGAGATCAAGAAACCATCTAAACTTACAATTATCACCAGTCTTATAACATTGAGATACTGTAGCGTGCAAAAGTCTTATACCTGGGATGCTGAAAACTTTAGCGCAGCACTGTGTTTGACAGCATGAAGCGGAAAGTGAGTTTGTGAATCTGGCAGGAGCAAAGTATGTTTGAAATGGCGAGGGTGGAGTGTCGAGGGAGGGGTGGCCGAGAAGGAATGCGACAGGTGGTGGGGGCCCTGCAGTTTCCATACCATGCAGTCGTGCAACATGTTAGGATGCTCTTTATTTCACATCTGTAGAAGGGCGTAAGTATTGCTGTGCGTAGGCCATCTCTCTTCAGCCTCCGGAGAGAGAGTTATCTTGACTTCCATTCTCGATGTCGTCACTTGCAGAGCTCAGTCATTTTGGATCGGCAACAACAACCCCTCCGCGGTCTCCATCAGCACAGGTGCATCACGAAGCTGTGTGCTCAGTCCCCTGCTCTACTCGCTTTGCACTCATGACTGTGTGGCTCAGCACAGCTTCAGTGCGATATTCAAGTGTGCTGACGACACCGCTGTCACCGGCTGAATCAAAGGTGGTGGCCAATCAGCATATAAGATGGAGACTGAAAATCTGGCTGAGTGCTGCTGTAACACAAACCTCTCACTCAATGTCAGCAAGACCAAGGAGCTGAGTGTTGACTTCTGAAGGAGGAACACAGAGATCCACAAGCGAGTACTCATGAGAGGGTCAGCAACTCTAAATTCCTCCGTGTTTTTATTTCCGAGAATCGGCCCTGGACCCGCCACCTATGTGCAATTGCAAGGCACCTCTACTTCTATACAAGATATTAAGAGGAATAGGCAGAGTGGACAGCCAGCGCCTCTTCCCCAGGGCACCACTGCTCAGTACAAGAGGACATGGCTTTAAGGTAAGGGGAGGGAAGTTCAAGGGGGATATTAGAGGAAGGTTTTTCACTCAGAGTGGTTGGTGCGTGGAATGCACTGCCTGAGTCAGTGGTGGAGGCAGATACACTAGTGAAATTTAAGAGACTACTAGACAGGTATATGGAGGAACTTAAGGTGGAGGGTTATATGGGAGGCAGGGTTTAAGGGCTGGCACAACATTGTGGGCTGAATGGCCTGTACTGTGCTGCATTGTTCTTTGTTCTTTATGAGTTTGCGAAGATTCGGCACGACAACTAAAACGTCGGCAAACTTCTACAGATGTGTGGTGGAGAGTACATTGACTGGGTGCATCACAGCCTGACATGGAAACACCAATGCCCTTGAACGGAAAATCATACAAATGTAATGGATACGACAGAGTCCTTCACGGGTACAGCCTTCCCCACTATTGAACACATCTACACAGGAGGCTGATGCAGGAAAGTAGCATCTGTCATCAGGGACCCCAATCACCCAGGACATGCTCCCTCTCACTGCTGCCATTGAGAAGAAGGTACAGGATTCTCAGGACTGACAGAACGAGGGTCAGGAATACTTATTACTCCTCAAGCATCAGGCTTATGAACCAAAGGGAATGACTTCATCAACTTCACTTTATCATTAGATAATAGGACATAGGAACAGAATTAGACCATTCAGCCCATTGAGTCTGCCCCGTCATTCCATCAAGGCTGATCTGGATACACTTGCCTTCTCACCAAATCATTTGATGCCCTGACCGAGCAGGAAATGATCACCTTTTGCTTTAAATATGCCCATGGACTCTGCCTCCACTGCAGTCTGTGGCAGAGAATCCCACAGGTTTATACTCTGGCTAAAAAATTCCTCCTTATCTCTGTTCTAAAAGGTCACCCTTCAGTTTAGAGACTGTGCCTTTTAGCTCTGGTTACCTGCTACAGAGGAAACATCCTCTCTATATCCACAATATATAGTCCTTTCAACATTCGTTAGGTTTCAATGAGATCTGCTCGCATCCTTCTAAATTCCAGTGAGTACAGGCAGAAAGCTGCCAAACACAGCTCATATGTTAACCCCTTCATTCCCAGAATCCTCCTCGTGAACCTCCTCTGGACTCTCTCCAATGAAAGCACATCTTTTTGGAGATATAGGCCCAAAACTTTTCTTAGAACTTAAAGAAACAACAGCACAGTGTGTCTTAATGCACTCACCATATTCTGTGTAAATCAAACTTGCCAACTCTTATAAGCTGCACCCCTGCCCACTCCACACTACATTCATCCCCACTCACACACGTCAACCTTAAAACTACATCTTGCTATATTTGGGGCCATGGAGCATTGTGACCAGTTTTGGGCCCCTTCTCTAAGAAAATATGGGCTGGCATTGGAGATGTTCCAGAAGAGGTTCACGAGAATGATACCGGGAGTGAGAGGGTTAACATAAGAGGAAAGTGTGATGATTCTGGGTCTGTTCTCAATGGTGATTAGCAGAATGGGAGGGGGTGAGCTCACTGCATTCTGTCGAAAGGCCTAGACAGAGGAGATGGTGAGAGGATGTTTCCTATAGTAGCGAGTCTAGGACCAGAAGGGACAGTCTCCGAATAGAGGGGTGTCCTATTAAAACAGAGATGAGGAGGACTTCGCTAGTCAGGGTATAGTGAATCTGTGGAATTCATTGCCACAAATGGCAGTGGAGGCAATGTCATTGTGTATATTTAAAGCAGAGGTAGGTAGGTTCTTGATTAATGAGGGTGTCAAACATTGCTGTGTAAAGGCAGAAGAAAGGGATTGAGGGTTAAAACAATTAATCATGACGGGATGGCTGACACGTCATGTGGGTTGAATGGCCTAATTCTGCTTTTGTAATTTGTGGTTGTATTTGAGGATGTCTTTACAAACACTCTGAGAACTAAGTAATACAACTCCATATCCAACAATGGGAAAATGGTCCATCACACACAAGAACACTTCCATACACAGGAAGAGGCAGAACAAACGTGACATTCGACAAGATATCAAACAATCCATGGCCAAAGTCACTCAAATCTCGTCTTCCCCATTCTGATATGTGCTCTGAAAAATAGCTGAAATTCTTGACCACATCTGCATGCCCTTTTGCATTTAGTTACTGCCATATGATTTGCTGATTAGGTCATTGGATTAACGAGCAGGTGTACCTAGTAAAGTGGCCAGATGTATAAGTCACTCATAAGAAATTTGACTGGATGCTTGACAATATAAAAAAAGAAACATTTCTCACTTCCTGCATCTGTAGTGTTCGGATTTCCAGCAAAAATCTCCGCCTTAGGCTATGGAAGCTTGCAATGGTACCAAACGTTTCTTCAGATATGAAAAGTGTAAAAGAGAAGTAGGAGTGGATCTCGGACCACTGGAAAACGATGCTGGAAGACACTAGCACATGGCGGAAGTTCCAGGTTTCAGGGGTCATGAAGTGTGTGAAGTTACCATTGTTAATGAGAAGGTTCTTGAGAACCGAAAGGTCTGAAGGTAGAAAAGTCATCTGAACCACATGGTGTACACACCAGAGTTTTGAAAGGGGTGGCTGAAGAGATCTTTGAGTCATTAGTAACGATCTCTCAAGAAACACCAGGTTCTGGAATGGTTCCGGAAGACTGGAAAATTGCAAATGTCACTCCACTCTTCAAAAAGGGGAAGAGGCAGAAGAAAGGAATTTACAGGCCACATGATAGCATAGCATGTAGGCAGCATAGTTTCCTCAAGGTAAAATCTTGCCTGACAAGTATATTTGAATTTTTTTGAAGAAAGAATAAGCAGGATAGACAACGGAAAATTGGTTCTTCTTGTGTACTTGGATTTTTGGAAGTCCTTTGACAAGATGCCACACACGGAGCTGCGTTACAAACTACTTGCCCATGGTATTACATCGAATATCCTAACATGGATAAAAGAGATCAGGGTATGAAGGGTCCCGGCCCGAAACATCGACTGCTTACTCTTTTCCTTAGATGCTGCCTAGCCCACTGAGATCCTCTCGCATCTTGTGTGTTGCATGAAGGGAGCCTTTTCTGGTTGGCTGCCGGTAACTCATGATGTTGCACAGGGGCCTGTGTTGGGACCGATTCGTTGTACATTATACGTTAATGATTTGGATGATAGAATTGTTGGCTTTGATGCAGACTTTGCAGATGATACGAAGATACGTGGAAGGCAAGGTGTGTTTGAGGAAGTGGAGCAACTACAGAAGGACCCAGACAGATTAGGAGAATGGGGAAAGAAGTGGAGATGGAATGCATTGTCGGTAAGTGTATGGTCATGCACATTGACAGAATAAATGAAAGGTTAACTATTTTTTTAAATGGGGAGAAAATAGAGTAAATACAAAAAAATACAGAGGAGCAAAATGACTTGGGAAACCTTGTTTAAGATTCCCTCAAAGATAATTTCCAAATTGAGACTCAGAAAAGATGACCAGTGCAGGTTGACCTCACACCTACTCATTGTCTTCTCCTGTCCATACTACACCAACCGCTGCCACTGGGCTATAAACGTGCAGGAGCAGTGTGGGGTTAAGTGCGTTGCACGCTGCCTCGGCTGGGGCTCGAACCAATGACCTTCAGATCGCTAGCCCAAAGCCTTAACCAATTGGCCACACGCCCCACTCACTGTCCTAAGTCCAATAGTGATTGCTGTCTGTGCGACGTTTACCGCCGCCTTAATTAGGCCTCTATCTACGATCTTTCTCTGGTTCTACATATTTGGCACGTTCAGCCCAGAATTGTGCAACAGGTTGTAGTCAATGTAGGAGGAGGTCAATTAAAAACAGATAACATTTCTTCACGTGGAACATGGTGTTCTCGTTGGATCTCGTTGCGTCTGCACCTTGTGGTTGGAAAACCGGTCTTCTCAGTCTCCTGCGGTGGATCAGTCTCGTCGCTTTCTGTGGACAGAACGAAACGGTTAACACGAATCTAGATCATGCAATGACACCACATCCGACTCCCTCCCCCCAATTCACTTATAACCTTTGAAGGGATTTGGATTGAGATATGAATGGGATTTCCCACAGAATAAATTTTGTCGTTGGTATCAGTGTTTGACAACAAAACTGGAGATGAGCCCAAACATTGATTCAGTTATTCAGTTGGAAACTTTATGATGACGTAACAATATAGGTCGTGTTGTTGACAGGAAGATGGTATTGGGCTAAAGGATAATATTGATAAAGTAGTATGGTACTTAGATTCAGACCGTGAGCATATGAAATAGCATCAGACTTTCAGCATTCAGCTCTTCTATTCTGCTCTGTTATCCCATCCTATTCAGGAACCCAACAATCTCTGTTTTAAGTATTGCCACAGGCATTTATGGCTGTAAATTCCACAGATTCAGCATCCTCTGGCTCAGGAAATCCCTCGGAATATCCATTCTAAAGGAAAATCCTCTATGAATGGCAGAGTGAATTTAATCCTGTCTGTGATACAGTTTCTAGGATACAGGTATTTGAATATCAGGTTTCTTAGGATGAATCTGGAAGAGAGGGAAATGGATACAAAAATCATAGGAACTAAGTAAATGAAACGAGTTGGAGACAGTAACAGATCGAGGCTGTAATTTAAGGAGGAACCTGATTATCAATGATATTAGAGACATGGAAATCATTTGAATACTTTTCAGTGTTAATATGTTTGAAGTTGATACACTACAGTTTAAACTGGATTATTGTTAAGGGAGATGGCTGCAGAGATTCAGTCAAGAGCTAAATCTCTGAGGGATTTCGCCTCATAGACTAGTCTTGTGTCGACCAAGAGACCAGATTCACCCTGGGTTGACTACACTACCTGATCCCAGTGCACGTGGGATGGCTAGAGTCGAAACTTTCCTGTATTGTTGTTTCTTCTGGGCTCCACAGTGTCCTTTTGTGCACATCAACATTAGATTTGTAATTAGAATGTAGAACATTCCAGCACAGTACAGGCCCTTCAGCCCTTGATGTTATGCCAACCTGTCAGCCTTCTCTAAGCTCAATCTGTTATTTATCATTTTGTTATTTACAGATACAACAGCCCACCGAGTCGTGACACCCAGCAACTCAGGGATGTAATTCCAGCCTAATCACAGGACGGTTCACAATGAACAATTAATCTGATAACCGGAACATTTTTGGACCATGGGAGGAAGCCAGAGCACCCGGGGAAACCGACGCTCACATGGTAAGAGCGTACATTCTTTCTAACGAGGGGTGCCAGATGCTCTAACACTTTCCTCTAGTTCTGCTGAAGGGTCTCTGCCCGAAACATCGACTGTACTTTTTCCATAGATGCTGCCTGGCCTGCTGAGTTCCTCCAGCATTTTGTGTGTGTCGCTTTAATTTACACTATCTGCAGGTTTTCTCTCGTTTGCTCCTACACATCCATATATTTGTCTATCATTTCGTGGCTGTTTAGCGGGTACGTTTAATCCGAAAGGTATCTCAAAATGCTAAATAGTCCACAAATTCTTCTGAAGGAGTCACTCTTATGATGCAACGAGTATTTTCTACGGTGCTCCCACAAACAGCAAACAACAAGTACTGACTGGGTCGCCTCAAGTGTTTGAGCCAGTTCCCAACGTCCCCCGACTGTCTGAGTGAATCTGATTTCAGTCACGTCACGGCAAGAGCCTTCAGCATTAGTACATACAGTACCTGAGTTTGTCACCGTAGAGAACAGCACCCATCACTAAAAGGGCGAGAGTTTTCAGTCCGAGTGGGATACACAACATCCGCACGGTTTCAGAAGCGCCTGTCCCTGAAGTGAAAGTGAGAGAGGTCAATCCAGACTCAGGCAAAGGGGGAGAGACCAATAATGTAGACTGATTAAAATCTGTAGGTGTGTAGATGAATTTATCATTTAGCAGATTTTTACTGAAGAAGCTACAGATGATAACTTGTGTGTGAAGGAATAAAAAAAAGGGTGTTAATAAGAATGCAGAGATCAGAGTGACAAGAATTAAACATTTGAACAAAAAGTTTTAACCTGTAGTAAGCCCACAGATCATAAGGTACAGGAGCAGGTCTGGGCCATTCGGTCCATCGAGTCTATTCCGCCATTCCATCATGTCCAGTTTGTTATCATGTTTGCTGTTGTGTGCTGGGGCAGCAGGCTGAGGGTAGCAGACACCAACAGAATCAACAAACTCATTCGTAAGGCCAGTGATGTTGTGGGGGTGGAACTGGACTCTCTGACGGTGATGTCTGAAAAGAGGATGCTTTCCAAGTTGCATGCCATCTTGGACAATGACTCCCATCCACTCCATAATGTACTGGTTAGGCACAGGAGTACATTCAGCCAGAGACTCATTCCACCGAGATGCAACACTGAGCGTCATAGGAAGTCATTTCTACCGGTGGCCATCAAACTTTACAACTCCTCCCTCGGAGTGTCAGACACCGTGAGCCAATAGGCTGGTCCTGGACTTATTTCCACTTGGCATGATTAACTTATTATTATTGAATTATTTATGGTTTTATATTGCTATATTTCTACACTATTCTTGGTTGGTGCGGCTATAACGAAACCCAATTTCGCTCGGGATCAATAAAGTATATCTGTCTATCTGTTATTCTTCTCAACTCCATTCTACTGCCATCTCCTGTAACATTTGATGTCCTTTCTAATCAAGAAGTTCTCAACCTCCACTTAAAGACCAAGATTTGACCTTCACTGTCATCTGTGGCAATGAATTCCTCAGATTCACCACCGTCTGGCTAAATAATTTCCGCACAACTCTGTTCTAAAGGGACATTGTTCTATCCTGAGGTTGTGTCCTCTGGGTGCTCCGGTTTCCTCCCACAGTCTCAGGATGGACTGGCTCGTCGGTTAATTGGTCATTGTAAATCATCGTGGGCCTCACCAGCGCCCCCGCCGGAAATCGTGTCTCCTCTTCAAGATCGTCCGGGGCGTCTACCAACAGGGCTTCACCCGTCGGCACCCCGGGGAATCTGGGGGTCCCCATCACGAGTGCTACCTCCCCTGGTCGGATCACCTTGGGCCTCGCCTGCGTACACCATACCGTCCCTCGTTTACACTCCGGGTCCAGCCCTTGGGGGGCAACCCCTTCTTCGAATACCGCTCTAACACTGGATGCACCGAGAGGGTCTCCAGAAAGTCTTCCCCCCCTTTCTCCTTACAAGCTCCCAGGAGCCGTCGCACAACGGGGGAGTTAGTCCCCACCAGGAGGGCAGCACCACCGGTTTCCTCCGGGTCCGGACACCAACACCAACGTCTGAATAGCTTCGGACACTCCCACATCGCCCTCCGAGAACTCCAATCTCACCGATAGGTACCCATCGTACGGGTAGTCACCCTCGCTCACACCCCAAATCTGCAGGGCGTCAAATGGGATTACTGGCAAATGCTTTAGATATTTGTTGTAGAAAGACTGGTACAATAAGGTCACCTGCGATCCCGTATCAAGAACGGCTTTTGCGTAAACTCCCTCTATCCATAGACACACACTGGCACGGTGTCCTACCAGCCCATCCGGAATAGAGGCGTGGGCACCCGGTGGTCCCCTGGCTGATCTCTGGGAACGTGTTCCTCCAGAGGCTCCAGTCCGTTCCCTCACTGAGCCTCTCCTAAGTTTCCCGACACCTCTCCCTTCTTAGTCGTGGGGGGGGGGGGGCTTGCCCTCCGCGGGACTCCTTGTCTCTCACAATCCCACCAAAAGTGTCCCTCCTCTCCACAGCTATAGCACATCCTCGGCCGCCCACAGTCCCGCCTGAAATGCCCCTCTTTCCCACAGTTAAAGCACAAGCTGCCCGCCGCCCCTCTTCCAGGACGGCCCCCGCTCCCAACCCACTGCACGGGCCGCCCCCGGGAGTGAGTACCTTCCCTGTTCTTCCCCTCCAGAGGGTGGTCCCTACTCCCCTGGGGGTTTTCAGTCTTCCACCCAGCCACTACTCCCTGTATCGCTGAGGATCGCTCCCGGTGGCCCGAGCCCCTTTTCCACCCCAACGCTCTCTCTTCCTCCTGCACCTCTCTGATCAGTTGCCCGAAGGATGGAGGGGGGTCTTCCTATAAGCCTGCCGGATAGTCCACGCCACCTTGTCCTCCTCCAGAGAGCCACTGAATATCTGACCCATCCTCACGCTGGCCACGTCAGGCACCTTCACTACCCCCCGGCGCCGCAGCGCCGAGAGCAACTCCTCCATCCGAAATATGTACTCGGAGAGCTTTTCCCCTCTCCGTTGTTCCAGCGTTGGAACTCTGCTAAAAGCAGCCAGGGTTTCCCTGACAACCCAAACGCTCCCTCCAAAACTTCTAGGCATTCCTCCACTGAAGCCCCAGGCTTTTCAGCTTTCAACTCCCGGACTGTTTTGGCTGCCGAACCCCTCAAACTTCCCACCAATCGCTGCCGCTTCTCCTCCTCCGAG
The DNA here is from genome assembly GCF_048418815.1 of Hemitrygon akajei. Classification (NCBI taxonomy): domain Eukaryota; kingdom Metazoa; phylum Chordata; class Chondrichthyes; order Myliobatiformes; family Dasyatidae; genus Hemitrygon; species Hemitrygon akajei. The sequence continues at coordinate 19,582,717 of NC_133129.1, read as the reverse complement.
CCTGCCCACTCCTCTAACATCAAAGACGTATGCTCGATCCAGGTCTCATAGTCCACCTCCCCGTCTGGGGTAGGCTTGGCACCAGAGAACACCCCCAGCTTCAGCCGTGGCCTCTCGGCCACTCCCACCAGGGAGTTAAGTGCGGCTGCCAGCTCCGAGGCTTCCACCCTACCTGGGGGGCAGAGCCTAGTCACGCCTTCCCCCTCCGACCCCCCTTTACTAGTGACGGACACCTCTCTGGGGTCCACCTCTAGCTCTAGCTCCTCCTCCGGTGTCTCGTCATCCTCATCCTTGGAGAGGGTGTGGAGCCCCCACAGCCCCTCCTCCCCCGGTACACTGACCGTCGCTGCCAGTTCCAACGTCATGACGTCAGCACTTGTACGAACCAACACTCAACTAGACTCTACCTCTTAACCACACTGTCTAGCTACCAATTCCACCTGCCCAATACCTTTTACCAAACTTAACCCCCGCAGTAACGCATCTCCCGAAACTCGAAAATCCACCCCGCTCACTACACAGGCATACTGCACCGGTACATCTTCCAACTCGCACCAGCTAACAATCTTATCTCTGTCCACCTCTGGTCTGCTGCCTGCGCGATTCCACAGCCCATGACAATCCAATCCCGGACGAGCCCCCACAAATGTAACACTTACCCAACAGGCTGGTATATGTCGAGGGGAAAAGGAGATCCAGCCACACACCAACCCCACCTCCCGTACATGCAGGTGCTGTGAGAATCAAGTTTATGCTGCACGTACACACACGATATCAAACTCACACCAGATACTGTTATGGAATACACTTTAAAGATATTACTAAAACTAAAAGAGTACTATGCAATACAGTATATATGAAGGAAAATAAAATAAAGTAAATGGTGCCAACTTATCAAAGTTAAGTCCATTTAGTGCACATCATTGGAGCTCAACCATCGAACCACTCGACCCCTCGTCGCTTTCCTCCAACCTCCACGTCCTCGCACCTGGGACCAGCCCCGGTGGTCAACCGAGCAGTGCAGCGCACGTTCACTTTCCTCGGTGTCTCCTTCCTGCCTCCCCTGAAAAGACCGCAAAACCCCCAAGCTCCCAGCCTCACAAGACAAAATAACATTCCCCATTGGTTAGCAAATGAATACAATCCCCATATCAGCAAGTCCAAAGCTAAACAACTGCGAGAGAAAACACTTATCAGACATAAAAGCATTCCTACTCTAGCAAACCAAAGAAGCCATTTTGATTAACATACACAGCACATTGTACATTCTCCCCCCACCAGCAAATGTCATGCCCTCATGACATTACCAGAGTTCCCCAAGGCTTCTTGCAACACACAAAACCCAAACCAGGTGCGGAAAGCAGTGACATAACTACCGAGAGCAGTAGAAATCACACTCTGTTCTCCTGGCACCACAAATGTCAACCGCTCTGGGGGCGCCTACTCCTCTGAGATCTGCATACCCCTTCTGCCGAACCTTCCGCCTCACTGGGCTCCCTCTTCACCTGCGAACCCTCTGCCTTGGACACCCCAGGTCTACCTGTCAGATCCTCACTCCCTCCCTCACGGGGCTCCCCCTCACCTGTGAACCCTCTGTCTCGGACACCCCAGGTCTACCTGTCAGATCCTCACTCCCTCCCTCACGGGGTTCCCCCCTCACCTGAGAACCCTCCGGCTCATGTTTGGGTTCCACCCTCTCTCCCCCCAATGCTGGCTGCCTCTCCATCTGACCCTCAACACCTTCCCTCCTCTTGCCCAACTTAGTAGGAGAAGGGCCAGGAGCCTCCTCTTCTGGTACTGAAACGCCAGTGAATGGGAGCAGGGGCCACTCATCTGAGTCGTCATCTTCCGAATCAGTATCCATTCCCAGGTTAAGGAACCCTACCGCATGTTACACTCTCCCCTCACCAGATTTAGTCATGTCCTCATGATGTTGAGACAATTTGCCAACCCTTCCTGCAAAACACAAAGCCCAATCCAGGTGTAAAAGGCAGTGACATAGCTCCCCAACACAGTAGGGGTCACACTCTGTTCCCCTGGTGCTATGTCGGTCAACCTATCTAGTGATCTCCTAATTCTCTGAGAGTTCTGCACCCTATCATCTAACTCTTCAGGTTCCGACACTACTGGGGATACTTCTGGTCTACCTGGCGAGGCCTCCCCCGATCTATCACTCGTTCCCACCTGCAACTCGGAGCCCTCTGTCCCGTGATCAAACCCCGCCTCCTCCCCTGCAGAGTCCTGCTGTAACCCAGGCTGCCCATAGATAGCCCCCCCCCCCACTTCACCTGTCTCAATGGGAGAAGGGCTGGGAGTCTCTTCCTCAATCAATGGGGAGTTAGTGAAAGGCAGCATGTACCACACATCCAGGTCCTCATCCTCCGAATCAGTATCCCTCTCAGGAGTGGGGGCCGGCCTAACCTTGCCTGTTGTGGGCCTGGCAGTCACCCCACATTTCTGCAGAGACCTCTGACTAGGTGTCGGTTCCAAGTCGGGCTCTGGGTCACTGGTCTCGGGCACCTTGTCCCAGGGGCAACAGGTGGTTCCGATGGAGAATCTTGACAGGCCCCTTCCCATCCTCTGGTTTCACCCGGAAAACTGGTAGGTTCGCCATCTGATTCTCCACCACCTAGCGGTCAGCCAACTTGTGCTTTCCAGGTAGCCCCAAATTCCTTATGAGGACTCAGTCTTCCAGCAGGAGTTGGGAGAACCTCACTTTCTGATCATACCTCCTCTTATTTCCATGATTCTGCTTGGCAGCCATGACCCCAGCCAATTCATAAGCCCTTTTCAACTTTCTTCTTATGTCAGCCACATACTTCAGATAAGTCTTCGGTGGTAAGTCACCCTTGTCAGTCCCAAAAAGGTCAATGGGCAACCTGGCCACGCGCCCAAATTTCAGATAATATGGCGAGTACCCAGTAGCTTCATTTCGTGTACAGTTATAACAGTGAACCAGATGCCCAGTATGTTGACTCCACCTGCTCTTCTTGCTGATCTCCAGGATCCCGAGCATGTCTTGCAAGGTCTGATTAAACCTCTCTGGCTGGGGATCACCCTGTGGGTGATAGGGCATGGTCTTCGACTTCTCAACTCCAAGCATGCCTAGTAACTCATAGATGAGTCTGCTCTCAAAGTCCCATCCCTGGTCACTTCTCCCATAACATTTTGCCACCATTGACACCCTATGGTCTTTGGTAGGAAAAGCCTGATCATATCTGGTGTAGTGGTCCGTGATGATTAAGACATTCACTATGTTGCTAGTGTTGGGTTCTATGGACAGGAAGTTCATACACACCAGGTCCAGGGACCCCACACTCTGAAGGTAGGACAAGGGAGCTGCCCGCGTAGGCAGTGTCCTCCGCCGTATGCAGCGAATGTACGACTTGCAGTATTCTTCAACCTCCGACCTCATTCGGGGCCAGTAAAACCGGTCTCTGAGCAACCCATAGGTCTTTTCCACCCCCAAGTGTCCAGAATCACCATGAAGTGACTTCAATGCCATACTGCAATCTTTCTTGGGCAGAACCAGCTGGCAATACCAGAGTTGGTCTGGAGGTGATGTGACTCAGTATAAGATCTGGTTTTTCAACTCCAACCGAGGCCATTCTCCTAGTAATGGAGGCACTGAAGTGTGTTTCATCTTCTCTGCCCGACACGTCTCCCCTTTTGAACACCGCCCAAATAGAGCCAATGCCCGAATCATCTTGCTGAGCAGCTGCCACTTCCCCAGAACTCAATTCCGGCAGCTGATTTGTCTTCAGAGCAGTCAGGTTACAGTAAACTTGGGGAATGGCGTCATCAGAAGCCCCCAACTGATCCACTGCTCTGTCCTGCCTTTCCTTTTCCTCTGCCTTCACGGTGATGGTGAACTGACATGTGGCCTTCACCCCCGGGGCAGGAACGCTCTCCCACTCCTTGTCCATGTCCAGTCCCTCACGCACCCATCGGGATAAAGCATGTACATCAATGTTCTGGCTCCCTGGCCAGTACATCAGGCTGAAATCATAGGTAGACAACGCTGCCAACCACCGATCCAGGGACCCCGAGTCCTGGATGCCTGTGGCATCCAGTTTCGCCGAACTCAGGATATAAGTTGGGGGATTGTTGTCCGTCCGCACCTCAAACTTGGCCCCGTAGAGATAGTCACTCAGCTTATCCACCACCACCCATTTCAACGCCAGGAATTCCAACTTGTGAGTGGGATAGTTTTCCTCGGAGGGCGACAAACTCTGGCTGACAAACGCAACGGGCCTCAGTCTGGAGCCCTGATCTGATACAGGACACCCCCTAAACCCTCTCGGCTGGCATCTGTGTTTAGTACATACGGTAATCGGGGGTCCGCAAAAGCCAGCACTGGTGCTTGGTTCAACAGTTCCTTCAGCGACTGAAAGGCCTCCTCACATTTTACATCCATATATAACCATATAACAATTACAGCACGGAAACAGGCCATCTCAGCCCTTCTAGTCTGTGCTGAACACTTACTCTCACCTAGTCTCACCGACCCGCACTCAGCCCATAACCCTCCATTCCTTTCCTGTCCATATACCTATCCAATTTTGCTTTAAATGTAAATACTGAACCTGCCTCTACAACTTCGACTGGAAGCTCATTCCACATAGCTACCACTGTCTGAGTAAAGAAATTCCCCCTCATGTTACCCTTAAACTTTTGCCCCCTAAGTCTCAACTCATGTCCTCTTGTTTGAATCTCCCCTACTCTCAATGGAAAAAGCCTATACAGGTCAACTCTATCTAACCCCCTCATAATTTTGAATATCTCTATCAAGTCCCCCCTCAACCTTCTACGCTCCAAAGAATAAAGACCTAACTTGTTCAACCTTTCCCTGTAACTTAGGTGCTGAAAGCAGGTAACATTCTAGTAAATCTTCTCTGTACTCTCTCTATTTTGTTGACATCTTTCCTATAATTCAGTGACCAGAACTGTACACAATACTCCAAATTTGGCCTCACCAATGCCTTGTACAATTTTAACATTACATCCCAACTCTTATACTCAATGCTCTGATTTATAAAGGCCAGCATACCAAAAGCTTTCTTCACCACCCTATCCACAGGAGATTCCACCTTCAGGGAACTATGCACCATTATTCCTAGATCACTCTGTTCTACTGCATTCCTCAATGCCCTACCATTTACCATGTATGTCCTATTTGGATTATTTCTACCAAAATGTAGCACCTCACACTTATCAGCATTAAACTCCACCTGCCATCGCTCAGCCCACTCTTCTAACTGACCTAAATCTCACTGCAAGCTTTGAAAACCTACTTCATTATCTACAACGCCACCTACCTTAGTATCATCTGCACACTTACTAATCCAATTTATCACCCCATCATCCAGATCATTAATGTATATGACAAACAACATTGGACCCAGCACAGATCCCTGAGGCACACCACTAGTCACCGGCCTCCAACCTGACAAACAGTTATCCACCACTACTCTCTGGCATCTCCCATCCAGCCACTGTTGAATCCATTTTACTACTTCAATATTAATACCTAACGATTGAAACTTCCTAACTAAACTTCCATGCGGAACCTTGTCAAAGGCCTTACTGAAGTCCATATAGACAACATCCACTGCATTACCCTCGTCAACTTTCCTCGTAACCTCTTCAAAAAATTCAATAAGGTTTTGCCAAACATGACCTTCCACGCACAAATCACATTGACTGTTCCTAATCAGACCCTGTCTATCCAGATAATTATATATACCATCTCTAAGAATACTGTTATGAAGGTGAAGCAACTCTGTGGGGCCGAAGGGTACAAAGTCGCCCCCTCCTTTTTGAGAATCGCAAGATCATTATTATTTCGGGTCTGAGACCCAAGAAATGAGAGAGAGACACACAGAATACACAACCAGGTGGAATGTGTCCTGACATAAGCGGAACGGAACCACTGATTACTGCTATTGTCTCTTGGAGAAGGAATCGTGTATTGAGTACTGTACTATTCATTGAAACCTCTCAGGGGACAACTAGAGTGGTCTGGTTGAAGGATTGCATCATCCCAACCTGATTGACATCTGAGACCCCGTGAGTGAGGATAAAAAGAGGGTCTGGGGAAACACCCCTTAGATGCACCAGGCGAAACGCTAGAAATCCCGTGACAGCATTTTATAGCAAAAGCCGGTGGGGGCTCGTGTGCGTCCTCCCTTGCCTGGGTGGCGGGCTCACCACAGAAGAATGGTTTAGCTAAAGCAGAGGTCACAATTGAACGGCCATGACAACGAGACACCTGACGGATTGAAATCATAAAGGAAGGTTGGAAAAACCCATAGCGGTAAATGTTCCCATTCTCTCTCTCTCTCTCTCCAACAATTGCAACACAGTGACAACCAAAAAGACAGCAGCTTGTGTGAACTGCAGTGAACTTTATATTTCCATCGGACAATACATTATCCCCTAGACAACGATAGAGCTTATTTCTTATTGATTATTATTATACCGGCACTTTTAGGTTTAGTATTGACAATGTATATTATCTGTATATTTGCATTGATATTATTTTGTGTATTTTTACAAATAAATACTGTTAAAAATAGTATCATCAGACTTCAATGGACGTCTCTATCTTTGCTGGTAAGTCACCCAGTTACGGGGTTCGTAACAACGTGGGGCCTCATCTCAAGATTTGATATCAAATTGCAGGGCCAGTAAATCGGGCTTTTAAGTCCAAACTTGGATCTGGTTGCATGGGTAACCAGACGGGAAACCAGCAAAGATGGACGTAGACGAATTTATAAAAAACCCGACGCTGGAGGCGCTAGAGGCTGCCACAAAGTCGGACTTGATAAATATTGCAAAAGGACTAAACCTCACAGAGGTGAGGTTGTCAATGGAAAAAGCGGGAGGTGCGGAGGACCATAACTCAGTATTACATTGTGAAGAATGTGTTTTTGGCTGAGGTATTGGAAAATATCCCTGAAAAGGTACCAGCTAGTGGGACGGCTCAGTTAGAGTTGGAAAAATTAAGGTTGGAGCATGAAATTAAGTTAAAACAGCTGGAAGCAGCTGAAAAGGAGAAGGAAAGAGCTGAAAAGGAGAAGGAAAGAGCCGAAAAGCAGAGGGAGCATGAGCTCCTGCTAAAGGAGTTAGAGGTGAAGAGGGAGCATGAAATTAAGTTAAAACAGCTGGAAGCAGCTGAAAAGGAGAAAAAAAGAGCTGAAAAGGAGAAGGAAAGAGTTGAAAAGGAGAGGGAGTATGAGGAGAAGGAGAAACAGAGAAAACATGAGCTGGATATGGAGACGTTCAGGCAAGAGCAAAGAACTCAAGGGCCAGACTGAGAGGAGAGATTTAATGTTAGTCGGGAGTTTAGGTTAGTACCTCCGTTCGAGGAGACGGATGTTGATAGTTATTTCTTGCATTTTGAAAAGGTGGCAATGAGTCAGAAGTGGCCCAGAGGTCAGTGGGTGGTGTTGTTACAAAGTGTGTTTAAAAGGGAAGGCACAACGGGCATATGCGGCGTTGTCTGTGGAGGAGGAGGAGTCTGAGAATTATGAGGAAGTAAAAGAGGCCATTCTTTGGGCCTACGAATTGGTACCTGAGGCCTATAGACAAAAGTTCAGAAATTTAAAGAAAGTGTGGAATCAGACGTATGCAGAGTTTGCCTATGAGAAGGGTGTGCTCTTGGATTGTTGGTGTGCAGCAGAAATGGTGGAAGAGGATTTTCGGCGTTTAAGGGAGTTAATTCTGATTGAGGAATTTAAAGGTTTTTCGGATGATATCCGGATGTATTTGAACGAGAAGCCAAATAAGTCCATATCCGAATTTGCCAGGTTGGCAGATGAATATGCCCTAACCCACAAGACAAAGTTTTCCTCGAATAAGAGTTACCAGAAAGACCGTGGGAACTGTAGAGAAAGCCTGCCGGCTGAGGCAGAGATTCAGCCGGGAGCTAGTGGTAAAAATAAGGAGGAAGAAAGGCAAGATAGCAGGAGTGGTCCTGGCTTGACCTGTTTTAATTGTGGAAATGTGGGTCATATTGCATCTAAGTGCTTTGCTCCGAGGAAGGAGACAGGAAAAGGGAAAGCAGCAGTCCCTACAGGATGTATTGTGTTGATCAGTAAATCGATGAGAAAGCCCCAGGTAGATAGAATATGAGAGGGGTGTGAGAAATTTATTTCAGAAGGGACCGTGTCTGTGAAAGAGGGAGAAACACCAGTTCCAGTGCGGATCTGGAGAGATACAGGAGCTGAGCAGTCATTGATTCACAGTAAGGTACTAGATTTTGGTCCTGAGACTGGAGAGGTAGCTTTGAGAGGCATAGGAAAAGGGCCAGAAACTGTGCCTTTGCATAGGATCATTATAAATTGTGAGCTGGTATCTGGACCAGTTGAAATAGGGGTGCGATCAGAATTTCCGAGAACTGACGTAGACATCCTTCTGGGTAACGATTTAGCTGGTGGTGAAGTTTGGTCGGCCATGGAGCTGACGAGCCAGCCTGTAAGTGTTGAGGACCCGCCCCTAGGTTCCAAGATCTATCCCGCATGCGCGATCACTTGCAGCATGTCGAGAAAGACAGCTGAGAACGAGACCAGTTTAAATGAGTCCTGTGTGGATTTGGCTGAGACGTTTTTACTGACCCTGTACCAAGAGGGGTTAGAGAGTGGTAAAATGGAGAATAGGGAGGTGAAAGAGAGTAAGGGAGAGGAGGTAGACCTACCCTTAGACAGGAGGAAATTTATAGAGGCACGGAGTAAAAATGAGGAACAGATAAGGCTGTTAGAAGGTCCAGGGTTGGACATGGATGATCTGTCTGGCTTGACAGAACTGTTTGAAGAAGTTGAAGAATTTAAATGTGTTACCGATAATGAAATAAGGGCAGTCCTAGATGAAAAGGATGCCATTACCTTGAAGGAGTCTGCTGGGTTGGCAGATGAGGTTGTTTCAGCCCGCAGGGTTGAGTTTACTCCGAAAGTGAGTTGCCCAGAGAGTAACTGGGAGGATCAGGGGAACTTAGAATTTGAAAAGGGGATGGGTATTGAAAGCTTGGAAGAGGCAGATGTCCCGTTTGAGTGTGTTCAAGATGTGGATGTACGTGGTACTGAACCTAGTAATGAAACTCAGGAAAAGTCTGAGGTATTTGAATCAGTTAAAAAGGAATGCAGTCGTTGTGGGTCAGATGGACTTGGTTCAGTGAAGAAAGGGTTAACCTTGGTAGTAGTGGGAAGTGAGAATTCCCAGTTGTTTGTGTTCGAAGGTGTGTTAAAAGTTAGTGAGGAGATAAAAGGTGGTGGTGTGGATATTATTATTGAAGGGAAAGGGAAAAGTGTAGTTCCTAAATTGAATGAAGAAAATTTAAAGTCTGGATTGGTGTCAGAAGCAGTAACCAGGCTGAAGGAACAATGGCTTGTTAACACGGTGCCTGCGAATCAATTACAGTTTGATTTGGAATGCAAAGGTGCCCCACCTGCTAATGTTATTCAAGGGTGTGCTGCGAAGAGGCAGAGTGTGAAATGTTGTTTGGACAAAGAGGGATCGCTTGCAGATTTTAAACTGAAAACCAATAGAATGAAGGGTCCTGAAGATAAAACTAACGACTTGCTTAAAAATAAAGAATTGTGTGGAAATTCAGCAAATGGGCTAAGTTTGGAAAACCTTGTTGATAACACCAACAACACCATGGAAGATTGACTGTTAAGTTTGAAAGTAAAATAAAGATTAGCATTTGCATGAACTTTTGTAATATACACGAAAGCTAAGATCACAACTCTAGTTTCGTTTTGCTGAAGAAAAGGAATAAAAATAGGTGGTTATTAAATTGGAGTCTGATGCTACAGGAATTTATTAAGGTACAAGATATTAAGATATTAAAGGAAGGGACAATGTAATCGCTAACTGTTTAGATGCTGGATTGAATGTATAACTGTATTACTCTATAGTGAAAAAAAACTCTTTTGTATTGTGTTAGATTCTGAAATCCTGTAAGACTCTGTATTAATTAATTTTTACCTGTGGCAAAAATCTTTAGAAGGAAGGGGGTGTTATGAAGGTGAAGCAACTCTGAGGGGCCGAAGGGTACAAAGTCGCCCCCTCCTTTTTGAGAATCACAAGATCGCTATTATTTCGGGCCTGAGACCCAGGAAATGAGAGAGAGACACACAGAATACACAACCAGGTGGAATGTGTCCTGACATAAGCGGGATGGAACCACTGATTATTGCCATTGTCTCTTGGAGAAGGAATTGTGTATTGAATACTGTACTATTCATTGAAACCCCTCAGGGGACAACCAGAGTGGTCTGGTTGAGGGATTGCATCATCCCAACCTGACTGACATCTGAGACCCCGTGAGTGAGGATAAAAGGAGGGTCTGGGGAAACACCCCTTAGACGCACCAGGAGAAACGCTAGAAATCCCGTGACAGCATTTTATAGCGAAAGCCGGTGGGGGCTCGTGTGCGTCCTCCCTTGCCTGGGTGGCGGGCTCACCACGGAAGAACGGTTTAGCTAAAGGAGAGGTCACAATTGAACGGCCACGACAACAAGAGACCTGACAGATCAAAATCATAAAGGAAGGTTGGAAAAACCCGTAGCGGTAAATGTTCCCATTCTCTCTCTCTCTCTCTCTCTCTCTCTCTCCAACAATTGCAACACAGCGACAACCAAAAAGACGGCAACTTGTGTGAACTGCAGTGAACTTTATATTTCCATCGGACAATACATTATCCCCTAGACAATGATAGAGCTTATTTCTTATTGATTATTATTATACTGGCACTTTTAGGTTTAGTATTGATGATGGATATTATCTGTATATTTGCATTGATATTATTTTTGTGTATTTTTACTAATAAATGCTGTTAAAAATAGTATCATCAGACTTCAACGGACGTCTCTATCTTTGCTGGTAAGTCACCCAGTTACGGGGTTTGTAACAATACTTTCCATTAATTTACCCACCACTGACATCAAACTGACAGGCCGATAATTGCTAGGTTTACTCTTAGAACCCTTTTTAAACAATGGAACCACATGAGCAATACGCCAATCCTTTGGCACCATCCCAGTTTCTAATGACATTTGACATATTTCTGTCAGAGCCCCTGCTGTTTCTACACTAACCTCCCTCAAGGTCCTAGGGAATATCCTGTCAGGATCTGGAGATTTATCCACTTTTATATTCCTTAAAAGCACCAGTACTTCCTCCTCTTTAATCATCATAGTTTCCATAACTTCCCTACTTGTTTCGCTTACCTTACATAATTCAATATCCTTCTCCTTAGTGAATACCGAAGAAAAGAAATTGTTCAAAATCTCCCCCATCTCTTTCGGCTCCACACATAGCTGTCCACTCTGATTCTCTAAGGGACCAATTTTATCCCTCACTATCCTTTTGCTATTAATATAACTGTAGAAACCCTTTGGATTTATTTTCACCTTACTTGCCAAAGCAACCTTGTAT